>NW_010518539.1:13035-49722 GCF_000687285.1 Phaethon lepturus
TAAGGCTGACAGGGGTCAGGGCATGGTGGGGACTGGGCTCTTCATAGCCTGGCTGGACCAGGGAGAGTGATGTGGCCACCATCGCTCCCCTTCTGGTGGCTCTAGTGGGTGCATTCTTTGATGATAAAACTAGCTTGCTACCTCAAAGCTCAGAAAAGCATCTTAAATTGCTGCATTAATTCTCTACTTTTTAAGAGCAGTATTTGGTAGATTCCTCTATTTCCCATTCCTCTCTGTATTCTCACTAACTTGGTCATTTGGTCTTCCTAGTCAGCAGACTTCCTCTCCATAAAACTTAATGTTGGTACCAAGATAAAGGTTTCTGTCTTTAGGGAAGAGATTAGGTTGAGTATATTGTGAGCTATGGGGGAATGAACATTCATTTGCAGGGTGAATATTTCACCTGTTTGTGTCATATCTGTTTTAAGGATAAAAAGAAGTTGCTGTTTAAGAGTAAAAAACTTTGAAGTGTGTATGTATTTACTGTCACCTCCAAGAGTCATTACTGATTAGGTTATATACCAATGTGGATGGGTTCCTTTTGTGGTTAAACTATTTCCTTAGTTAACTCCATATAAAAGCTAGTAAATCCCTGTGTTCTTCTGATATTTATTTTTAGTTCATAAAGTTGTAATGTGAGGCACAAACAAAAGCTTTGCTTTGATACTCTAAAAAGGGTTCTTGAACTGGGGATTTGTGCCTGGCATTATCCCCTGCTATTCTACAGATCCAGTGGAATAACTCATTGTAAGCCAGCTCTGGTGACAGGGGTAAATGTCTTACATGTAAAGTCAGGATAGATTTGTGTGTGTTCAGTACCAGGCTGTTCTGAAGCTGAACCAACTTCAATAAATCCTTTTTTTCCCCCCCCCCGTGTTGCACTGTACATGAGGTTGAAAATAAAGGTGAACTTTTGAAAAAGTAAACTGGAAATAGCCATGTGTAACACTAATTCCACTTGCTTTAGCCTTGTCCCGTGCTGAGTTTTCCATGCAGTGGAAATAGTGGTCATGAGGCTGGAAGAGAAAGACGGCCTTTTCCATCGCCTGGTGCTCCAGGGCAGCTTTCAGACTTCACCAAGGAGGATTCCCACAATAAGGCTGCAAACAGGGTGGTAAATATGCAGTGGTTTTCTCTCTGGGTGGTAGTTGGTAGCTTAATTTAATGCCGTTTAGAGTCCGTGATTAGTCATCTCTTTCTCTTGCTATCTGCTGTGTATGCTCATTGACCTAAGCATTAATGTGTTGAACTGCTGTTCATCAAACATGGATGTTCCAAAAAATGGCACATTTTCAATTTGTCCTCCAAGGTGCTCTGCAATGTATGTGTAGTGTTTACATAATAAAGGGAGATGGCTAGGTCTTTTGGTTGACTTGGTGACTAAATTAGGTAATTCTCACAGAGGATACTTTGGCACTGGTCATAAATGAAGTGATCACATGAAACCTGTTCATTACAAGCCTAATTAATAAGAAACATTTATCCTACACTTACACCTCATATCCTGATCATGTTTTACTAAATGTCAATTAGGATAATATGTAATTAAAATATTTTGAACAATTTCTTAAGTATCATAATAAATTGTGAAACAAATTATGTCAATGCTGTAAGTCAACAAAACAAGCTGCTTTTTGAGCTTATTGGGTTGTCTTAAGGAAATACATTCAATAGGAATTTTTGCTGGTGGTTTCCAAAATGTGAACTGCAGTAGAAATGAAGTTGCAGAAGCTTGTTGAGCAGCAGATACAATAATACTGTTTTGATAGTAGTAGAAAGACTTTGAGCCTTATTCTTGCTTTTATTTTATTGTGAAGACTGAGTGTTTCAGTATGAGTCATCCAGCATGGTACTTGCAACTGGATGTGTTTTTGCTACGACTGAGAATGGAAAGTTTAGCAAGGCTTCTTGCTAGTATGAGAAGCAGTATCTGTGTTTTGATAATTTTCCTCCCCTTATTTTATTTATGTTCAGTTTGCTCTGTATTACTGTGAAGAAACTACAATAATGTGTATTTTCAAGAGGTGATGCAAGATGTAGCATATATTTCAGATCAGAAATCATCAGAATTAGCTTAAAAAGTGTACTTGGTTTCTCCTTATACTGACTGCATTGGGATGCCACATGTTTGTAGCTTAGTTCAGTACTCTTTAGATTCCAATTTGGTTTTTCTCTCAAAGCTGTGTTCTTTCTACCAAATGAAAGAGTTTAGTTTGACCTACAATATTTTGGTATTTTACGTCATCTTGCTGTGATACACATGAGCCTTTATAATTTTCTTTATGTTGTAATTTCTAATCAACTAGAAGTCTCTTCTGCTTGGCTTTCTTACTTGTCTCTTAAGCTGTCATGTTTGAATGGTAAGCAAGAGCTAACCTAGTCTGGAAAGATGCAGGATACCTGGTTTATGTAACTCTGCTGTAAAGATTTGTGCAACATGCAGAGAGTATGTGTAGCAAGACTAGGCTTACAAAGCATTTTCTTTGCTTTGTAAATCAGATTTGAATGTTAAACATACAAATTTAATGATAAATATATATTTGAAAAACAAATCAATGTTAATTTTATTAACCCTGTAGATAGGAGATTCTTTAATGGGATGATAGAGATTTTTATTGTGGAGTCCTGTTGGAGCGATCAAGAGGTGTGGAAGATGGACGTGGGAAAAAGGACAGCTCATATAGATCAGTCAGTCTTGTCCTTAGGACATCCTGACTCTTGCGCGAGTCTCTGACATGCATGCATTTTTTTTCCTCTGATGTCTAATATGGGACAAGTAGTAAACTTTGTGCTAATTTTAGAATCTCTCAAATGCAAAATTTAGAGCTTTTTCTAGCAGGTTGTCAGGTAGTTGTATATTTAGTTACTTCAGTCAGAAGTTAAATGTGCAAATATGTTAATTTGTTGCCTATTGAAGAGAGAAGGTGCTTTTCAGGCATCGCTTTATCAGGTGCAGTATAAATGTATTGGCATGAGTCCTGTTCTCGGCATGAGTCTAGGATCTTGTGTGTGTGTAGGCACGCAAGCTGCATATGATTATGTTTGCATATTCAGTGGGGTTTTTTTTTTCCTAGTCTCTAACACTTCATAAAGATCTTCAAGCTCATTGCAGGTACAGACTGATTCTTGGAAAGGTAGTTGATCTGTCCCTACAGAATTTATGTTGCATGTGGGAAGCATATGATCTTTGCTAAAGAGCTGATTAGATTTCATGGAAGCATGTCATGGGGAATTAGGTGTTGGGAAAAGAGGTACCGCCATGCTTGGGTTTGGATTTGCCTTGGTAATGTTTGAATGCCTTTGCTTTTTTGCTGTCAAAATGTCATGATTTGGACCTTTTCCAATGTTTTTATCAAGTGATAGGAAACAGAAGGGAAGGAATTAATTAGTACGAGCCTGGAAAACATGCTCTGAATACACGTACAAGATTTGTGCTTTCTTACTCAGATTTCCAGCATGTGAGAGATACGACAGCAGAAGCACTGTTCTGGGAATGTAGTTAGAGCTCTTGGGAAGTCCAAAAAGTATTTTCATCCTTACTGCTACTGAAGGAGAGTGCAGGTATTTTCTCCTTATTCAGATTCTCTTAAAATTCTTGCTTTATAATGAAGAGCTTGTCTTGCTAGTTCATTAGTAATTGCTACCTCCTACCATCTCTTCTGTCAGCAGGGGATAGGATTTCCTCCTACACCCAGGGGGGAAAAAAAAAAGAGAAAATTAGATAGTGATAGAGGGTAAAATTAAAAGAAATTTGAGAAGCAGTAGTCCAGGTTAATCTTTAGTAGATTTTAGGTGAAAAAATAATTCTTTTCTTGGTAGTGGTATCTTTAGGGGGCCAGGCAACACTGATGTTGCTGAGCAGAGAATATTTCCACATAGGTCATCTGCTTCTGCTTGGACTAGCTAGCAGGTATTGGTGTTGCACATTTCATTAAGGTATTTCTAAGGGGAAAGCTATCTGCAATTCAGAAGCAGTTGCACCTGACACCTTGGTTGCCTCACAGCAAGAGGCCAAGGCACTCCTACAACTTAGTAAACACCTAAAGTGTGAAAGCTTATAATTCTGTTCGTGCTTTGGCATATTTCGAGGACAGTATAGGTAGGAACACTTCAAACAAAAAGATGAGGGGAAATAGTTTGTCACAACCCTAATGTGGTGGCTTGCATATCTTTTTCATTATCTCGGCTTCTGTCTGCACTGCAGTCACAGCAGCAGCGATACCTGAGCTGGCTGTAAAGTAATTGGTTTGCATACTGCTGCCAACAGCAGCAGTTTGTTGGAATTAGTTGCGAAAAATGTTATAAAACTTTCTATGAAGTCTTCCAGTCACCTCCCTCCATAACTTGAAGTTTTTCCCTTTTCCATGTTCCATTTATCTTTGATGTTTGGTGACTGGCGTAAATGTTTTTTCAACAAATAATCTGTTTCTGGTCTCTGACTGCAAGTGATCAGTGAATGTTTGTTTCTCCCTCACCCCAAGAATTTGCTATACAGTTTGAAAATACAATCTAAATGTGCAGAATAAAAATAGTCCATGTCATGCTGAAGTCAAGATGTTTGCTGAGGCTGTGTGAGGCAGAAGCTTATTTGGAAACTGTTTGTTGTATTGGATTGTCATCACCTGTTATGTTACAAGTTTTCAAAACTACAGTAAAAGTATTCCACTGTCAGTGCTGAAATACGCAATAACAAAACCTTTTATGGGAAATAATATTTGCCAATCCTTGTAATATTCCTTTCCCTCTGCTGTTGTCATGCTAGCAGGTTTTTTTTTTCTTGTGGGGGTAGTCAGGTTATACCTTCTGTACATGTTCAGGGAAGTATATAAGCTTAAGTGGTCACGATCTCTGTTTGAATCATCAGTAAAAGTTATGTTATAAAACAGGTTGTGTGGCATTACTGACACTTTATTCTACTGAACTAGAAAATTGCTTGCAACTTC
Organism: Phaethon lepturus; assembly: GCF_000687285.1. Classification (NCBI taxonomy): domain Eukaryota; kingdom Metazoa; phylum Chordata; class Aves; order Phaethontiformes; family Phaethontidae; genus Phaethon; species Phaethon lepturus. Next base: position 17,979 of record NW_010518539.1, read on the forward strand.
TTGCCTATAGACCAAGCCGCCTTTTTTTTCCACATCCAGAAAGTCAGGTAATTGGTTTTCAGGAAGTCACTTTTGCCTTTTTTCTTCTTTATTTCTTGATTATTTTGCCTATTCCCTAGACAACAGATGTCCACAAGCATGAAGACCATTAGCATTAACTGACTTTCATATGGTCAGTGTAATGGCAAGATTGAGATATAAGTTCATATGGAAAAGACAAATAATACTTATCAACAATAGAGGGAAGAAAAAGAGCATGAAGTTTATTTGTTTAGATTCAGACAACTCCTAAGATTTTTAAGATTAAGGTGTAACATTAATACATTTGTGTTGATTCTCCAGTCTATATGATAGATAAACATTAATTCTTGGGGATCAGTACTTGGAGTGAATATTTTGATGGTTGATAAAGAAATCGATTCAATATTTCAGATATGCTATTGATGTGCAAATTAGAGTTTAGTCAGAAAAGCTAAAGCAAGTGTGATCTTTATTTTTCAAAGGACTTAATTGTGTCTATCTTAATGATCCCTGCGCATTTCTTCAGCTTTTCTTCACAATAACTTACTTGACTGAACTTTGGGAACCTCAGAAAAATGATATTATTTATTACGTATTTCTTACGTGTCCTGAAAAGGATAGGATTTCCTACGCAATTCACTCAGCATCTCTCAACATTAAAAATAGATCTGTGAAATTCTTTCAATTTTTTGGCAATTTGTCATTGTAAACGTGCAATGTTGGATATCTTCATTTCTAATAAAAAATGTAGCCAATGTTTAAACAGACTTTAGCCTAGCTTGAAAGTGGAAATTTTGCTAGAAGAGCAAAAAAACAGTACTAAAAGTACTTGTGAAAATTTCAGCCTTATAGTAGGTCATTTCTTATGCTTTCAGTAGAAGCTTCAGTCACAAATTACTATTTTGTTCTTTAGATTTCAAATCTTCATTGTAGCTTTGCTTATTTGGCCCTGTGTATCTATTTCTTTACATGCAGAAAGGTTACCTTCAGCAGAGCCAGGAACTTATGTCTCACATATCTAATGCAATGAAGAATAAGCTGTGACACACAAGGAGGAGTAAACTAAAGAGCAGAAATGCATATTAAAGTACACTTACATAAGGAGAATATTTTTAAACTATGCTGGCTTAGTAGTGTGGATTTTGTGAAGGCACTCTCATATGATCTTGTAAAGACATGAAATAAAAAAAACCAAGACAGCCTTATCTTGAGCATGAGACTTGATTCTAGAGATCATGGAGGATTGAGAGACTAAATCCATTGTCAATGCTCTTTCTTATTTTGCTTGAGAGGTTTGAGGGTTATTTACTGAGGTGTTTTGATGTTTTTACTTCAGAGCCAGATTCAACTTGCATGCAGTTTGTAAGAGCTTTCACATTTTCCTTTTTTAGTGCTTTTATTAAAAAAAAAGGGGAGGGGGAAAGGAGAAAGATAAATGCACACAAAAAAATCCCACTACCTCTAAGGCATACTCAAGATTCAGAAAATGCTTTTCTCAGCTCCGTCTATCATAATGGCATCTGGATCAGACCAGAAGCAACTGTAGAATGCATTTACTTCCTTCCGTTGTTAGAATAGCCAGATATGAACTTCTAAATGTGGCTTTTAATATTTGATTATACTATTACATAAGATAAAATAATCATAGATTAGATAGTGGGGAAAAAGATGGAAAAATGGATTCTAAAACCACATTCATATATTATGCTTTGATGTCAGGCTTTTAGCTGAAACTGTAGCAAGGTAAACAGTCCTGTGCCAGGAAAAATGGATATGTTTCTGTAGTATTGACTTATTGACCACTTTGTAGTGTTCCTTGTTTGATTTTGATGCTTAGCTATTCTGAACATGTTTCATGTTTCAATTCCTTGAAAACTTTTCATCCCAGCATTGAATCCCAGTTTGTCTGCTGCGTGACTTAAATGATCCCTGCAGAGAACTGATGATTGCTATGTACATTTGTCCAGGCAACTCCTTCTTTGAAGATTAGTATATAGGTATATTGTTTACATTATTTTCTTTCCAGAAGTACTGTTTTTGATTACATATTTTTCAACAGTAGTCATGCAAGTATAAGAAGGAAAGTTAGGATTTTTTAATGTTAGTATTTTCCTCGTTAAATTTATCCATTTGGGGCAAAATGGTGAGACTGTCCACCTTCAGGGATGAAAGCATCAAGTAACTGGTTAATATAAGACTCTGTATTGCTATATATTTTTTCGATTTTATCCGATATCTATTGTTTAGCTATATCTGCTCACATATATAGTCAAATTCTGCAAATATTTTAAACTGTACCCTCAGTAATAATACATTTATTCCCAAGCAGTCTTGTTTTGTCTCTTACTGTTCACTGAAGTTAAAATAGTTAAAAAAAAGTTAAGCATTGAGACAACAAACAGAAAAACCGACACTGATCACCGTATAGCCTTTAAGTATAGCATACTGCTTTCCATAGTAAAGAAGAATCTTTTTTGCTCCCAAGAAATCAATTCTGTCATTAACATTTAGGATTAAGGACTGTATTATTGTACAGCTGTTAGGGTATTTATCTTATATTAAGGATATAAAAAGAAATTGTTGCAGGTTAGAAGTTTATTGTATTGGAAATTTTAGTTGTTAATTGCTTCAAAACCAGGTATGAATATGCATTGTGACAACTCTGAATTATGTAAAATATCAAACCTTCCTGTCAAATTGGCTGAGTCACATATTTCTCTCAACTCTTCTTTTTTTTTTAAATCTATTTGAAGTTTAAGAAACTGCTATGCAGAGTACAAGATAATTAGAAATAATAGCACACTTCAGTACTTTTACTTGAATAGTTTCAGCTGCGTGAAATTTAAATTGTATTCAGCCCCTTAGCCTAGATGGCCAGATGGCAGAGTAATGGCTGGCTAGTGATCTACTTCATAGCTTGAAAGGACTACTCTAATTTTACAGGCAAGGGAATACAGTTTTAAAAACATAGACTAGAACAATGCGTAATTTTTCAGAGCAAGCTGTTTAACAGCGGTAGAATGAATTATACTAAAACTGAATTAATAGCTTTTAAGTGGTTTGCCTTTGCTTTAAGATAGATCTGATTTAATAAAAATAGTGAATTTTTTTTGCAGTACACTGGAAATGTTAGCTAGACTGTGTAAGTAAGAACTGTGTACTGCTCTGTTTCTTATCCTGTGTAAGAGTTGTCATTTATTTTTATGCTAGCATCCTCACATAAATCATGGCATATGTCTTTTGCTGTTCTGGATAAGAAAGAAATTGTTGTTGGTTTACCTGCAGGGGCTGAGTTACAATTAATTCCGTTAGAGCCATTTTAAAGCCATATAAGCCATTACCTTATTTCTGAATAAAACTAAAATTCATTTTTGGGTTTTGAGGACTTTTGATAAATCTGTTCTTCTGACTTTATTCTTCAATTTCTCAGGGCCTGGCTTCTGATTTCATCACACTTTTGGTCTTTCCACCTTCTTTGAGGATGGGATAAGTGAAGAGAGCTTGTATAGTGTATTTGTGTCTCTGAGGAATTAGACCAATTTCTGTGGTATCGGTAGGCATCATTCCTTTGACTAAATGTTCAAATGATTTTTAGATAGTAACATTACATTGACTTAAGGCTTCCTGTGTACAGTAAAGGAAGCCAGAGATCTTTGAAGCTCTGGAGATCTTGCGTCTCATTCCCTTTTAAAGATTAAAACCTGCCATAGGCACTTAAGGGTTCACTAAGTGGGTGTGGCAAATCATTAGCATGTTTTGTGATAGAGCAAAAGTGATGATAAATCTTCAGCCTTTCTTGCATTATTTTTATGGGAAGACTCACAACTACATGCTAGCCCAAACTTTGTCCTTTAGTCTTGTGTCCTTCTTAGGAGTAATTTCTGAAGGAACAACCCCTTGAGACTAGACACTTTATAGATGCCTGACTAATTTTGCAAAGAACTGTAAAAAGTAATAATCTTGGCATTGAGTAAAGAGGACAATGATATCTTGACTGCATGCTTCAATTCTTGCTCCTATGCAAGACAAAGCCTTAGTTTCAGGATGGTCCTGTGGAATAATAGGTGTGGTTCTTAAACGTTTCTTTCTTGAAAACACTTGAGAACTGGGAAAGTGAAGGTTTCGAAAACAGAATATTTCATATTTTACTGCAAGCCTTTCTTGAATTGATGTAAATTTTGGAAGACTTCCATTCACAAATGAAATGTCAGGCAAGCCTTTTAATCTCGGAGGTGTCCTACATTGGCCTAATGGTTCTGCTGGAAGTTTATGGGAGTTCTAATGTCTTTAGTGGGAGAGTAATTAGGTCAATGATAGGGGGGAAAAAAAAGTTAAAAAAAAACCTTACTAAATCAAGTAACAGTGGAAAAGATTTCTTTAAACAAAATACAAAGTAAGAATTGGAGTTTTTGAAAACACTTGTTTCTTTGATGCCTGGAATAAGATTGTTTAGGGGGCTGTAGGGTTATTTGCTTGCTGTTTTACTCTGGAAAGCTGTCTGTACAGCTGGTTTTATATGCGCTCCTGTACCTCAGATCACAGCTTCGCGATAGCTGATTTGCTCATTACCGTCACTGAGGGATCGCCCATCGGTACAAAATTGATTCAAATCAAATGTAAGCAAATAATAACACTTCTGTTGACTTGATCAAAACATGCAACAATGCTGCTTTTCAGCTTTATGGTGGCCGTGGTAGAACAGCTGATCCTCTGTTCAGCATAGGTTTGGAACAGAATTACATTTACAAAGTGTTTTGAACAGATTTGTACAGAGAAGCCGGAGAGCTCTGGTGCTTTGCATCGTGTGAATGTGTGGGGTTTTGATTACTAAATTAGGCAGCCTAATACCCAGTTTATTTTCTTGAGTTGTAGATCAAGTCTCTGTCATCATTTTCCTTTTTTATTGGTGAGAGAAGTTGCTGCATAGAGCTTACTGTAGCCCTTTCTCTCCCTTCTTTTCAATACCTTGTGAGTCTCCTCTTTACTTCAGTTTCTCCTCTGTGGTCATTTCATTGTTTGCACCTGTCAGTCATTCACTGTCCACTGCAGTTCCTTGCTCGAGCTTCGTTTCTCCAGTGGCTCTAGTTGCTTTATTATGGAAACATCAATGTATTTTTAGCCTTAAAAATTGTTTTATTGTAACTTTTAAAATTGTAGACTCTGGAGTGACTTCCCTAATCAAGGGCAAGCTTATATGTACTGCTTCTGACATGTAATTTGCTGTCTCTTTTAATAGATGTTTAAATATTGATAGGATAGTAGCAGTGAAAATAGCTGATACTTTGTGCCCCCCACCCCCCCCGGGGACTGCCTGGTGATAGAACATAATTTCTCTTCTGTAGCTCCTATGCTTTAATGTAATTGAAGACTGATAAGCTGAACACAGAGTTGAAGTAGCTTTATATAAACTATAATGTGGACAGCAAAGTACAGGTTGAGCTGTTAAACAGTAATCACCACAATGAAATCAGGATTGTGTTTTGATCTTTATAACCTGTGCAGCTCTTGTATGTTTACCTAGTTGCTTGCCACCTTCAGTCATTTCTGTATGAGATTTTGCTATCAGTTTCTGTGATGTCTGTTTGGTTTCAGTAACGATATACCAAGAAAATACATATTTTAACTTGTTACTTCTCTGAAAATTGAAACGGATTTTTTTAGCAACCCCTCTTTAATTTAGCAAATTCAGTCTTTATTCTTAGAAACCACCTTTGCTTTCATTAACTTGAGTATGTTTTGGTCTTTTGTGGGTTTTTTGGGGGGGAGGGTAAAGCAAAAGTGAATGTGCTTCTACTGCAATTTTAGGTAGACAGAAGGCACTTCATGCCTACCACATTTGCTGCCGTCATGAAGTTTCTCCTACAGCTCTTTTCTCAGTAAAGTTAATGAATTCAGAAGGGAAATATTTCATAATCACATAACAATTTGTGTCTGTCTTTTCCTTTCTTTGTGGCCAATAACTACATTTTGAGTCCTGCTTCCAACAGCAGAGATAGCTAAGTTGTGAAGAACCAAAGCTCTCTTGATTTCTGAAATTTTAAAAAAAATATTCATCATCTTACTATATTATGACATTGTTTTATTTCTGTGGTGAACACTATTCTCTATTTTTAGGTTTTCGTAATTCAGTTGATGCCCTAAGCTCTTCATCTGCATGTTGTTGGAGCCTCTCCTCTCCTCCAGTGAGAGTACATTGATAGAGGTGGAAAGTATAGTATATTTCTATAGTATAGAAAGGGATAGTCTTAAGGATTAACAGAACTGACTATAGTATCTGTAGTACCTCCTTAAGACCAGTTGAAATTGGCTCACTTGTGTTTTGTGTGCAGCAGAGAAAATAAGGTAAGGTGATCCTCAGAAGGCTCCAAGCCAAGGAGTTACTGCCTGCAGTAAAGGAAGGAAGGAAATTAAAAAAAAACCCAACCAACAATGGTGGTTCTTTATTACGCAGAAGGTAAGTTTATGCATGCCTGACCAGGTAAAGGAAAGAGGAGAGCGGTAGCCTATAGTCCTTCTTTGGCAAGGCATTTTACAGTCTGTGGTCACCATAGCATTATAGTGAAAGAAGAACCTGAACTGCTGAAGCAATGAAGATCATCTAGAAGAGCTAGGAAGCCCCCAGACTATGTCAGAAATGCTTATTTAAATACCCTGGTAAAAATCCCTTCAAAAAGTCTTCGTTATGACCTCTGCTCGGGACATACCTGGATCAGCGATGGATAGTGGAGGAATAGTGTCATAAGTTTCATTGACTGCAGGGAGCAGAAGATAAATATCCCAAGAGGTTGCTGGAGCAGTGAGATGGTCCCAATTGCTTGAAATGACAATTAAAAAAAAAAAGGTCTATGAGATTAATCCAGTATCTGACTGTAGTGTTTTTTTAAGTCAAATATCTTCATGTAATAATTTTTAAAGTAACAGGACCTGGAAATAGAACCTGAAATTTGCTCTCAATTCCAGTAAATTTAGTCAAAGGATATGGCTTGTTCCAGTGACTGTTTCTGATGCAAGAAGTGGTAATGCCTACAGGATTACTGTTAGAGATAGCACATATAGTACATGTACCATGTTGGGAAGAAAAAGATGTGGGTTTATTATGCTATATAAATATACAATATACCTTTAGCTGGGACATAACTGGACTGCAATCCAACCATTTCTTTCATATGATTAAAATCAGAAATGGCAGAAATGAGAATGCTTCTGAACAGTTCAGCTGAAGGAAGCATGCACAGTTCAGTAGACAGAAATAAATCGCTTTTCAGTTTCCCTGCTGTATGGTTGCTATAGCCAAGGCCTTCATTAAAGCTACAATTTCTTTGTTACTAGCAAAGTTTGATTATTGTTATTGAACACAAAATTATCTAATTGTGTATGTGTATCTTGTCTCTACATGAAGTAAACCTTTGGTTTACTACAGTAAATAGTCATAGTGAAAGCCTCTGCCATTTTGGATTACCATTCATCTGATGAGATGTTTCATTCTCAAGTCTTGTTATAAAGGTGTACTAAAACCATGAGTCCACGGAGATTAAAAACTTAAGGCTCACTTCATGGAAACAGTTTGGCAGGTTTTTATTCGGAAGTTTTCACCAGAATGTAAGACTGAAATAATAGTGTAAGGAGAATCTTAAAGGGGATTTTTAAAAAGGTTTGTTTAAAAACAAAAAAACCCCTTCTTTAAAAGTAAATGTAGTTTGGTTTTCATAATAAAAGCAATTTAACAGCTCGTTTTATTTACTTCACAGATAGATCCGGTTACCAGGTGTTGTGCCACAATTGCATTCAAGATGCACAACTTAAATTTCAGTATGATAGTACTTGATTATTTTGTACTATTGCAAATTACTAATGAGGCATAGTCCTTTTGAAGATGTTTTCTTGGGTTCCCTTTTATTAAACAGAAATGTAGACTAATTTTAAAGAAAGCAAAATTATACATCTGAATTACAAGTACTACAAGTGAAAACTAGAAGCTTTTTGGACTGTATAATTTCAGGCTTATGGATCGTAGTTATCACAAGGAAATAAACTGCAGAGGCTGGATTCTTCAGCATAAATGGGTATGTTGAGAAGTAGTATACTTGGGTGGTAAAACAGATAGAAACTTCCCTTAGAATGCACATAAATTCATTTTAAAGAATATTTTGACTAAAGGATACTGTTTTCCAAGGTTGTTAAAGTGAGTAATTCAGGAACAACTCAAGTACTTGACATAAAAACAGTAGTTCATTGAAGTAATAGTATATCCTAAAATTTTAAAGAAATAGACCTTATATCAGTCAAAACGTAATCTTTTACTTTTTGAGATGACAGACAACATCAATTGGACTTTGTATCTCAAAGGTTGAAAGGCAGCATACTAGAGCAGGGTTTTCCAAAGGAAGTTAAGAAACAAAGATACAAATAGCTAGTGAGAGTAAATAAATAAATAAATTACTAAGATAACATCTGTTGCCCTTAACCTTTGCATACTAATTTTGAATGTTAATGCTGCTTTAACCTGAATCTTCTAATACGTGTATCTTCATCCCAGTACATAGATTCCAGAAGGGGAAAAAAAAAAGATGGAAATCAAGTTACTGAAAGAATGTAATGGGGGAGGGAGGAGGGAATTAGAGGAGCATGGATGGCTCTTTTGCTGTAGAGAAATAGGAGTCCTACATGTCCTTGAGCAACTCAGTTTGGCCTGTAACAATAGGACAAGGGGTAATGGTTTTAAAGTAAAAGAGGGTAGATTCAGACTAGATGTAAGAAATACATTTTTACAGTGAGAGTGGTGAAACACTGGCACCGGTTGCCCAGAGAGGTGGTAGATGCCCCATCCCTGGAAACATTCAAGGTCAGGTTGGACGGGGTCTGAGCAACGTGATCTAGTTGAAGATGTCCCAGCTCACTGCAGGGGGGTTGGACTAGAAGACCTTTAAAGTTCCCTTCCAACCCAAACCGTTCTATGATTCCATGATTCTAACGCTACTGGACTATTTTGAGGGCTGTTTCGTCTGGTGACATTGTAGTAACAGTTAGGGCTCTTTTTTTCTCCCCTGGAGTTTTACAGCAAAACTGCTAAGTGAAAAACATATTTTCAATACATATCTCTGTTAGACTGATATTAAATGTTGCTGAGGTAATATTCTTCAGGGAATGTTGAGTCTCTGTAGAGGCAGTGATTTAAATTTACCTTTTCATAAAACATTTTCAGTTTGTGAGACGAATCTTACAGTTTGGCAGCTTTATCCAGGTCACTGACAGCAGTAGCAATACCACCTTTTGAAACACAATTAAGATCCAGAATGGGAATTAGTTTGCTGTGGCAATTTGTTTTGTTTGGTAATTTGTTTGTGCCCACTGTTAGTCCTTGGCAGGATGAGACTGCGTAAGCATTAGGCTCTAACAGAAGAATGATAGTGTTTGTAATTCAGAAGAAACTATTTTGAAGACAAACATAAAATTTCACTTTCTTCTGAAAAAAAAAAAAAGGCAAGCAAACAGGTCTACCCAGCACAAATACGTATTTGGGAACAGTGCTCTGCATGTACTGTATGATCTTTTGCTGCTTCTTTACAGAGATTTCATAATAAAATATCCAGCTATTCTTACTCTGCCTTTAAGCTGTAGCTTGCAGGATCCTAGAGAAATTCTGCTTTGCCATGTGTGCGTGCCTGCTTTTGTTGACAGTATCAGTGTTGCTTGCCTGGTATTAGTCAGAGTTATTTTACCTTTTTAATTCTGTTAAAAAAAATCTGGAGACTACTTGTCTTTCAGGTTTTGTTTGCTGATTATTCACATCTGGTTTAACACTATTGACTGACATTAGTAGTTGTAACTTTCCCAGGTTTCCTGTATACTAATGCTGTCTTGCTGATCTGTCACTTACAGATGCGCATTTTTCCACTTTTACTGGTTGCCATTTGTCCCCTCTTCACTGAGTCAACTCATAGCTCACATCTTGTCACTGTCTCAATTCTGTATAACCTTTTTGTTGTTGTTCCTTAATCTTCCACTGGTCTCTGTTCAAGGTCCAGAAAATTTGCTTGAATAACTTCAGGTAGAGAATTGGTTTTACTAAGAGAAGGTAATGTAAAGTTTGAGTAGTGTCCTTTCATGTGCTAGCAAATGCTCCATTTGTGAGGGAAGTGGCCTCTCAAACTGATTAACTGGCATCACCCAAATTATGTATTTTTAATTTAGTTGTTCTGCATAGTTTCAGAATTTGGGAACCCTTGTCTGGACAGCCTCAGTTATCTGAAGGAAAAACAATACGTGAGATTTTGTGTAAAAGGCATACAGGGAAGAGTTATCTGCACCAGCGAAGAAAAGGAACATCCAGTGATAAAGAAAGATCTTCAGTTTCCAGATCTGTTAGTGTCCATGTTTTTGAGCCAACAGTGACAGTTGTGACAGCTTGATGCGTGGCAGTTTTCTTATTTTGTATGTTTAAATGAAGATGTACCTTCCCCCCCCCGGTCCTTGAAAGTACCCTGCAAAATACTTTTTGTGAGACTTGGCAGGACAACTTAATTTGGGAGTGGGATGTTGCTGCAGGAGAAGTATAAAGAAAGAAGAATCTGCATGTGGTTTTTGTGCGGTGGGAATCATAATGGCCTGAACCTATTGCAGAGGATGACGGCACTTGTGCTGAATGCTTTTACTTTATTTGATATCCATTTGTTCTTGTTTACCCCTGTCGTCTTTCCTTAACAGCATTTGCTGTTGTCCTTTATTTTGTTCACAGATTGCATTTATTTCAGATCTCAGTTTTTTGTTTAGCTAGACTAAATAAGCTTAAAGCAAAACTGCAGTTTTTCAGGCTACTTTTCTGGTATACAAGTTGTATCACACTGCTCCCAGTGAGGACAGTCTTACCTTGTATTTGATGTGTACTAGTGCTCTACTTTCATGGAGGTATTAAATTGGCTTAAGCAGGCTCATGCTTTCTTCTCTGCCTTGTAGGGCATATTGCCACCACCTTGTTGCCAGCATAACTATTTGCAAAGCCGCTTGGCAAACATATGTCAAAACTCTTCTTTCTTTCCCAGGTTGTCAGCTAGATAATTGTTTGAATTATGAATAATGTCTTTCTTGTGTGTTTAGTATCCTTGGCAAAGGATACCGAAATGATCCATGTGTGCATATGCAGTTGACCATTAAATGGCAGCATGAACACTTCAGACAGATGCAGCAACATTTGTCTGAATGTTGTAACAGAACAAATTGGTCCCATGTGAGGACATCTTGACTGCTTCGTAAAAAGTTAATACAGCAGAAAAAATTGTAATTGACTTATTGTTCAGAGCTTTTCTGTTAGTGGTGAATCTTTGAAGTTGTAGCAATTATAGGATTGGAGAAGAGAAGACAAGAATTTGTGAGGTTTTAAAAAATACTGAATTGGAGCAATTTATAAGTTTAGGTAAAAGACATTCATTAAAATTCAAACAAATTTTTGAACCACAGTTCAAAGATTGTTTGTCGCAATAACAACTTTATTTACTGCCCCTTTGGAATTGTCTTTAAAATATCTTAGTGGGGGTATTACAAGTACTCAGCCTGACAACGAGAAACTTGTTTAGGCTGTTGTTTCTGTCAGTAGTTATTTTCTTAGTTGTAGCCAAGGTATTCCATCTCTCAGTCATTTCAGAATAGTAATAGTACCACAGTTTATTATTGTCAGAATTATCTAGGAAAATACAGAATATGAAAGAGACTGATAAATCTTAGGTATTAAATAAGTCTCTAAAGAGTCTGTTCTGTCATACCAGTTTTTTCTTAATGTCTTGTTTTGTGTCTCAATATAATGCCTTCAGTGCATCAGATCTTAAATGTGGCTTGGTATTCATAGGAAAAATATGCATGTATGTTGTCAGTACTGTAGAACGTCATCTGTACCATGCTGCTTATGGCAGCTCTTATTTGCTAACTGAAAATTCTCCAGGTGTTGCTCTGTTGTGCGTTCTTCAAAAAAAACTCGGCAAAACAAAACCCTCCATTACTGTGAAACAGCTTTGTCTCCCTTTTCCTTTTTTTTTACGCTGTCTTCTGCACGCACATAAAAGTGCTAAGAGGAATGCATCCAAAGCTATCTGTTTTTAAACCACTCCTGACTCTTTGATATTACTCATATGCGCAGACATGTATGCATACAATAGTTATGGAAGGGTTTGGTTTTACTTTGTCTTGTAGGTTTTAATGTAAGGCCCTTCTCTCTGGGTTGTTTGGTTGGCTTTTTTTGTGTTCCCACTCTACAGAACGTGTATGAAGTTCAGCGAGTAATGAACCCAAGAATTTGACATTTGGAGGAAAAATTGTGAGCTGTAAATTTACAGTGATTGTACCAATTAATCACAGATAACTAATTTTTTATGATGGTCTTTGTTCTGTCCTCAGTTTTAATAATTACAAAGCTTTTTTCCTGGAATGAGCTCCCTTGTAGCTCTCACTTAGTGGCTAATTTCCAGCCAGACTATGATAAGGTTTCAACAGCTTCTCAGTGTAATTAATGTCTGTTTTAAGAGAAAAAGGCCAAAGGCTTTTTAAATTTTCCTTAGAAATTTGTAGTGCCGTTCTTTGTTTATCCAAATCAGGAGCATCTTTAGTTTTTATCTTAGTTTGTATTGCTGTGGTGTATTTGTTGTGTCCCTTCGTGCTTGATTCAAGAATATTGAAATAAGTTGAAAGCTTTTCATTGCCGTAGGTCTTGGGCTGTAAATGTAGATTATTTTTTTTTGTGAGCACACCAAGAAGCAAATGTCACAGACTCTGGTCATGGAAGTTCAGATGCTTACAGGACAGGCGGTGCTGGGCTGAGAGCTACTGGAGGTTGAGAGAAGGTTCTTCAGTATGAGATTTTTTGATTTGGTATCTGACTTGTGGTGTGGGGGGAAAAAAAATGCAAGCCTTTTAGTTTTTGAAGGTCCATGCCTTATATTGACAGAATTGCTCAGGCTCTCAAAACATTGCGGATGTTTTTCAGTCTTAGAACTAACATTGTCTTCGTGAGCCTAGAAGAGTTGTTCTGCTCAGTCTTCTTCCAAGGACTGGCTCGTTTGCAAGAATGAGGAAGATGGTCCCAGAAGTAATGACTGAAACTTGTAAATCTGTCACTAAAATAATCTCATTATTAGGGAGCAGCAAGCTTTTTTTTCCTAAATATTTTTTCTTCTGAAAGCTATTTTAATGCTTTATGCTCATTAATCAAAGCTATTAAAATTATGGGCATTGCTTTTTGTTTCCAGTGTTCAGTATATCCTTTGAGATGGAAAGTTCCACGCCTCATTTGTACTATGTACGCTACATTCATGTAACCTTCTGGTTTATGCCTTCCCCTTCAAAAGAAAAAAGACTTTCAGTTTATGGGTCTGACAGCAAATGCAAGAAGCTTTGCCAGTCAAATCATTCATTTTGTTGGCTTAAATGTCAGCCAGTTTAACCAGACTCATGCTGTGTTTTTTCACTTGTCTGTTGAGAGAACAGAACCTTCGATAATTAACGTGGACATATTAATCAGTGCAGTCTTTCTAATTTGGGGAGATCTACCAAATATATCTATGATTCTACCTACCAAATAGAATGTCTTTATTGATTTTGCTATTTGCTATTGCTTGTATTTATGTGGGGGAGAGTAGTAGAGTTAAATAAGCCTGTAGTAATGATCAACTGAAGGATTATTTTTTTATTTCTGTCGTTTGTTACTCTTTAAACGCAAAGGGATTGGCTGGTGAAGATAGGAAGAATATTCACAATCTAAATTAAATTAGAACAGGCTAATTTCCATATAAAATCATAGAATCTTTGGGTTGGAAAGGACCTTTAAAGGTCATCTAGTCCAACCCCGCTGCAATGAGCAGGGACATCTTCAACTAGATCACGTTGCTTGGAGCCCCGTCCAACCTGACCTTGAATGTTTCCAGGGATGGGGCATCTACCACCTCTCTGGGCAACCTGTTCCACTGTTTTACCATCCTCATTGTGAAAAAATTTCTTCCTTATATCTAGTCTAAATCTACCCTCTTTCAGTTTAAAATCATTACTCTTTGTCCTGTCGCAACAGGCCCTGCTATAAAGTCTCTTCCCCATCTTTCTTATAAGCCCTCTTTAAGTACTGGAAGGCTGCAATAAGGTCTCCCCAGAGGCTGAACAACTTCAATTCTCAGCCTGTCCTCATAGGAGAAGTGTTCCAGCCCTCTGATCATTTTTGTGGCCTCTTCTGGACCCTCTCTACCAGGTCCATGTCTTTCCTGTGCTGAGGGCTCCAGAGCTGGATGCAGGACTCCAGGTGGGGTCTCACCAGAGTGGACTAGAGGGGTAGAATCGCCTCCCTCAGCCTGCTTGGCCATGCTGCTTTAGATGCAGCCCAGGGTACAGTTGGCCTTCTGGGCTGCAAGTGCACATTGCTGGGTCATGTCCAGCTTTTCATCCACCAGTACCCCCAAGTCCTTCTCAGCAGGGCTGCTCTCAATCCCTTCATCCCCCGGCCTGTATTGATATTGGGGATTGCCTCGACCCAGGTGCAGGACCCTGCACTTGCCTTGTTGAACCTCATGAGTTTCACGTGGGCCCATTCCTTGAGCTTGTCCACTTCTCTCTGAATGGCATCCCGGCCCTCAGGCGTGTCAACCGCACCACTCAGTTTAGTGTCATCTGCAAACTTGCTAGGGGTGCACTCAATCCCTCTATGTCATTGATGAAAATATTAAAGAGTACTGGTCCCAGTGTGGACACCTGAGGGACACCACTCACCACTGACCTCCATCTGGACATTGAGCCGTTGACCACTACCCTCTGGATGCAACCATGCAACCAATTCATCATCCACCCAACAGTCTACCCATCAAATCAGTCTCTCTCCAATTTAGAGAGGCAGATGTTGTGGGGGACCGTGTCAAAGGCCTTGCAGAAGTCCATAGAGATGATATCAGTAGCTCTTCCCTTGTCCACTGATGTGGTCACTCCATCATAGAAGGCCACAAGGTTGGTCAGGTGGGACTTGCCCTTGGTGAAGCTATGCTGGCTGTCTTGAATCACCTTCCTGCCCTTCGTGTGGCTTAGCATAGCTTCTAGGAGGATCTGTTCCATGATCTTCCCAGGCACAGCGGTGAGGCTGATTAATTAATTAACCCACCCACAGAGGTGGGTTGGTAATTCCCAGGGTCCTCCTTGCTACCTTTTTAAAAAATGAATGTTTCCCTTTTTCCAGTCTCCAGGGTCTTCACCTGACTGCCAGGACTTTTCAGCTGTCATGGAGCGTGGCTTGGCAACCACATCAGCCAATTCCCTCAGGACTCTAGGATGCATCTCATCAGGTCCCATAGACTTGTGTGTGTTCAGGTTCCTCAGGTGGTCTCAAACAAACCTGATCTTCTCTTAGAGCGGGAGGGACTTTGCTCCTCTAGTTCCCATCTTGCAGTCCATTCCCTTGAGAGGTATGGGTAGAGAGATTGCCAGTGAAGACTGAGGCAAAGAAGTCATTGAATACCTCTGTTCGCAGAGGTTCTTCCAGTGGATAATCTAGATCAGGAGCTAAATATAGATGCTCTTACTCACTTTGGGAGGAGCCTCTTTGCCTATTTTAATGAGGAAAAGTGGCCTCGGATAAGTTGTTAATCTTTGTGAATACCTTTCTACCTCCAGTTTTTGGTAATTGTTTGGCTGTGATTCTACAAATATGTAAAAAGGTGCTTCACCTCAAAAGTTTAATTCCATATTGAATGTTGTTTTATTCGTAAGGCAAAGGCTCTGAGGATCCTTTTGCACTTTTTTCACTGGGAGGTCAAGCTGGGATGCAATACATGACTTCATAATTATTTTTCTTTCATCAGTAACAAAGGCCTTGTTTATCAGATGTCATTTCTATCTGTGCAGTGTCAGTTGTTTGACCTAATGCAGCATAAAAGATAATGACTTTTTCAGTAGTTCTGTTCCTAACTAGAGTTCCAACTCCTGTTGGCCACAGTCATGTTGTTTCTAAAGACCAAGCATGGAAAAATGCAGTAGAAAATTTTTTCACTGATGTGAACAAATGTGAGTTGAAACAAATATAAAGAGCAGATGTAATGAGTAAGATGCCATATTTATAATCCATTCTTGTAGAGCAGAATTGTGATTGTAAGGAAGTGTATCTGTATTAGATGTGAATTTTACAAGTGCTCCAACTGGTCATTTAGATACATTATCCATAGATTTCTCATTAGTATACTTAACAGTTTTCTCTGTATTTGATGTGCAACATGCATATGTGATCAATAGTTTTTTTTTTTTAATTCAAGCAGATTGAGAGCAGTTTAATAAATATAAACACTGTGGAAAGCTGGTTTTCATTTTAGATTAAGGGGACGGTATCCTTGACAGGTGTTTCCTGTTTCTGTTTTTAATTAATATTGTTGGCAGTAGTCTTAAGATTTTCGGACCTTTCTTTCTGACACAAGCTTGGATTATCACCTTCAGAAACAGTTAATCTTAAATTAGATGCATCTGAAATTATTAATGCAGCCAAACGAATGGTGCATGGTTTATTACATGCTTGAAAATATTTAACAGAGTTGTAACTGGTGTAATTAAAATGCTAGTGAAATATTAGATTATTATCTTTTCAGATTTGAATGATACAGTGAATGCCAGCATGGATTTTGAGAATCACTAACAACTATAATGCTGAGGACCATATGAGAGAGAATCTAATGATTCTTGTTATTCTTTTTTTCTAATTATGTGGACTGTGTTTATTCTTCAGTTGATAACACCTTACTTTATATTCCATCTTAGATCCTAAAGAAATGTAAGTCTCTTTACAGAATCTTCAGATCTCTTCAAAACTCTGCCACAGTGTACCTTTTTGCAATTTTTTAACCATCTTTGCATAGTATAGCCCGCTGCTGTGTAAATGTACCCATTTCATTGTAGTGATTTTACAAAATCAGGTTGAGTGCCCCACATGTGTGTTTGTACCTCCTCCTATCCTTGGAGTTCATAGAGAGCCTACTGGGCAAGTACCTGGCCCTCTCAGTGTAGAACTGGCCATGCTGGTGTCTGCTTTCTTTGACATGCTGTTGCAGTGGCTTTAGTTTCTTAACCCATCCTTAAGAGCCAAGTCCATGCTGTTGTTCACATGCTGCTGTTGCGTAGAGTTTCTGTTCCTGTCCTTTCCTACTGCTTTAGCTGTTGTCTGCAAATAATGAGTTATTCAGAACAAGAACTGCCTTTAGATGTTTGGGAAACACCTACCACCTTGTAAAGCAGCTTGTAAAAACAGTCAGATAGCAACTTCAATGTGTATCTAAGTGGAAAAGTAATTTTAAAATGCCTAATCTCTGTTATATATATACAGAGGTTATATAACATCTTAACGCAATATAACATCTGGAAACAGAAGAGTCAGCACTTAGTCTGATCCAGTGCTTATTGAAGTTGAAGGACAGGTTCCCGTTGTCTTCAGAGGGCTTTGAATCAGCAAAATCTTTGTGAGTTTTTGGTATTTGTGACCCTCTTGAAATGAACTGGCTAAAATTTAAGCTATTAAATAGCTTCATTGCTTTTGAAAATTTTAGCTAAATTTGTTTAAACTTACAGGGATTAACCACACAGCATATGTTAATTGTGTATATAGATCTTATGCATTCTTTTTTTCACTTCGACCATACCAAGGGTCTGAGAGCTTGAAGGGAGTGGTGGGGTTTTCTGAGAATTTTAGCTATCAGCATTCTAAGGTGTCTGGTTTTTGGTGAATCGATGAGTGCAGAATCTAATTGAGTTACTACTTCGGAATCAGAATGCTTTAATGTTTGTCTGCTATATAGCCAGGGTGTTGTGGATGGTCTGTGTTTGCTAAATGAGAAGTGCTTTACTACAGGTGTTGTGGGAAGGATTTGTCTGATAAAAGAGAAAGGGGGCAGAACCCACTTGTTTAAATGTAATCTTACCTGGATGATTTAAAAACTGGAGTTTGTTTTCAGAACTGTATTCTAGAGATTGCTTATTAAGAGCGAAGCGGGAATTTAAGGCTATTGAAGCAAACTGCGTTAATGACGACGAATGTTGGAAAACACTTTTGCTGCAGGTTTTAAGGAGAAGAATGTGTACAAAAGGTAAAGTTTAGCATAGTTTTCAAGGATTAACTTGTGTTGCTTTTAAAGACAAAAATACCAACTTTTCAGAGTTAGACTGGAGATTATTTGTAAGAAGCAGCAGCTCCTTTAACATTGTCGCTTCCTTCATTCCTGTCAGTGTAAGGATTGAACAAGTATGTCTCTGCCAGCTTTTCTGGGTTATATTAGATAGTATCATATCAGATTGCTTGTCCTCATTCTGTCTGCAGAAGACTGGAATTCGCATCAGTTGCATTCAGGTGTATGCATCTATCTGCCATGACATTTAAAATACTTGATTTGGGTACAATTTATTCAGGGTAGATAAATCTATGGAATGGAATAGTCAAGCCCTGTGCTGTGTTGTAAAGCTCAAAAATAAAAATAACAGCGCGCATTCTTCTTACAATTTGTAAAAACTTGGGGGAACATCAGGAGTCTTGCTGCATCTAATCATAGCCACTAGATGTATATTGCTAATCAAGTAACTCCATTTTGGATTTAAATTAGATTTACTGGTAAACAAAGTACGTACGTATGCATCCATTGAATTGGTCAAAATTAATATCAGATAATTTCCATTTAATTTCGTTAAATGGAATTAAAATTTACTTTTCTGTGAAATTGCTGTAGAGAACCAATGCTAGCTTTGGATTGTATAGATCATATTTTCAAAGCTCTATTCATTGAGATCTTGTCTCAAACTACCAAAATTTAGCACGTTCTGCAACTTTTGCCAGAAGTGAGAATAAAGAACTCAAAAAGTTAGGACATTTCCAAGTGCTAGATACGGGTCACTCCTCCTTTTTAAAAAAATACATGCATCCTTTACACATCTGAATTAGCAAGAGTACTGATGCCTTAAGGGAGGAAAATTTCATGTTGGTAAGCATCTTTTCGTTTAAAAAACTGAATTATGTTTCAGTAGAAGGAAGCATTGACTCACACATGGATTCCCACTCCTAGTTCCTTTTTGCTGTTAAATTGTTGCAAAATCAAGCCCTGAATTTAACTCGGAATCTTAGTAAAAGTGGTGCTTCATCACTCCATGAAACCCTCCTTTAACAAGAGAAATTTTTTATCTATAGTTAACAAAATATTTGCTTTTATATTAGCTTGAGATTTAGAGTATCTCTTGCATTTTCTAATCCATGTGTCTGTTAATTTATATGTAATATTCTTCAGCAGTAGACCTTCTTTTTGATTACATAGTTCTGTAGGCTTAAATATTTGCAAGATCAAAAGCCAGGTACAACCTGCTTTCATATGAAGGCATCTGTTTTTTCAGTTACTGCCCAAGTGGAAAATTGGAAAGAAATTGTTGTGCTGTCAGGTAGCTTTAGTGCATTACATAGCTAAAAATTACATGTACCCTTTTTGAGAAGAATACATGTAGGTAGGAAGATGCAGCTTTCAAAGAACACTATAGGAAAATCGGGTAAAACCACATATTCCAATTTAAAAAAAAAAAAACAAACTAGGTTTTTAAGAGAAACATAGGCCATCGTTTTGGAAAAGTTAAAATAAACACAGGAATAATGAAGTTTCAAGTAAGGTCTTTAAAGCAGGTCCTGGACAGGAAAAGTAAATGTTCCCTTTGGACCCTTCTCTGAATGCAGTTTCTTAACAATAAGAATATCCTGCTTTTGAGTGAGAGAAAGCAAAATTATTCATACTAAGGTGTGGCTTTATTGCACGTACAGCAGCGCATTAAAAGGGCAGTTTAGAAACTGCTGGCCTAACTGTTTCTCCAGCAGTTATATTTTTATTTCCTATGTATCTGTACCTGGCGCCTGACTATTTCTACTTACTGTAGCTGTGGTTGTCTAAGATGTTACCCTGTTTTGTAATCCACCTCTTTCCCCCTTGGATGCAGCTGCTGCTGCTGCTTGTACTGTTCACCTCAGACTTCGGGGCTCAAATCCCAAAGGTCGTCTTTTGTCTATGCTTATGTGTTAATCTAGTGTGTGATGATTGCTGTGCAATCTAGTTGTGTGATGGTTTAGTCTATGTACGCGTTCACCTACCACTTCCAACTTATTCCACTCATTTGTTCTCCTTTTTATTATATAGCATCTAAACAAAGAGTAAGCTATGCAGTTGAAATGTGTATGCTTAAAGGGACGATGTCAATATAACAGTAATCATATTCAGAATTTTTTATTAATTGTAGATCCTTGGCATACTACTTCTTGCATTTCTCTGTTTAAAGGAGGACGTCAAGGAAAATGTGATTTTTCTTTTAAATTTTCTGTGCGCATTAGATGTTTTGGAGTGCGAAGAGGCTGATGCGGGATGGGGGGAATATGAGCAGCTCAGACTTAAAAATATGCTATGCTTGTGTTTAACACTGCTTATGTGATTCTTGGCGACCCTGAGCAGATGAACGAGTTATTGTGAAATAACATCTAGGGTGAATTGTCCATACAGAGTAACGAAGGACAGAATTGTGGTTCTTGTTGTGCAAGGGCAAACATATGGCACACTGCAAAGTTCACTTACTAGCTTAGGCTTGTGGCAACATGTTTATCGGCCTGGACCTTTGTTATTATTGCTTGATTGCTCACCACTTTTCATGGAGAAAGTGCCTCCTGCTTTGTTTCCAGTTTAGTCTTAATGCCTGCCTGTAGAAAAACGTCCATTCTAGCTGCCGTTATCAGGCCCTGGCTATCTATTTCCCTAGGTGGGATCGGGTTTGAGAATTGCTTTTGTTTTTAAGGCTTTTAGTGTTGTCCCCTTCCTCCTTTTGTGAAAAGGGCAAAATATAGAGAAGTTCAGTAACTTCTCATCCATAAACAGACGGGCTGAAAGAGAGAGAAGGTTCCAGCCTCCTCAGCAGGTTTTGTGAAAGAGGCTACGAAGGAGGTGGCAGAGTGTGCACTCAATAAGTTTTCAGATGACTGTTTTATTATTGGATTTTAAAATCAGGGATCAAATTAGCTGTTTGGGGGTTTTGTTGTTGTTGTTTTTGAGGAAACATATTCTCATTTGTGTAACAAAAATAAAAATTGCAAAAATGTATGGGCACCTACCTCTCAAGACACTCTTCTTCAGTCTGGTACAGTAATCTTGCTTGAAGGATAACTTGCATATTGATTAAATTTTCAGTAAGCCTTCCTGCATTTTTATGAGGTAATTAAATTTTGTTTTCTGATGAACTAATTTTTTCTCAATTTTTGCTTTATAATATTTTTTTTTTCAGGCTTCCTTAAGCCAGACTTAATATTGATAGAATGAAAAAGTTTAAGAGGAGACTTTCCTTAACCTTGCGTGGAAGCCAGACCATTGATGAATCGCTGTCTGAGCTAGCAGAACAAATGACAATTGAAGAAAACAGCAGCAAAGATAACGGTAAGCATATCTTGCACTTTCCAGAAAATGTGAGAATTTTATCAGGCCCCACTCAAGTGAGTGTTGTTGGGGTTTATTTCAGTTTTCACAATTGCATGGACTTCCTCACTAACCTGTTCTTTTGATTTATCTTACATTTGACTACCCTAGTTCTTTTAACACATTGATATGTTGTTACATATTGGTTTGGTTTGCTTTGATATTGAACTGTTATACAACTGTTTATCAAAAGCTACCTAAATTGATATTTTATTGTGGTGTGCAGCAAGGATCATAGATGCTCTTTCAGTAAACAAACCCATGACTGTATGCATTTAGTGGGTCTCAGATGAACTTCATATGGCTTCAAATTAATTTTTTTCTCAAAATCATTATTCAGTAATATGATTGATAGTAATTGCTTAACTATTATAAATAAAACTGTTTACCTTATCACTGGTGATAACTAGTGCAGTGCACTAGTCTGAGAACTCCATCACCTATTCACATCTCTGATTAGCATTTCTCTTCAGCAATGTGAAGGCAACTAGAAACATTCAGGATGACCAGCTTGCCTGTGTATTCTTACACAAGTCTTTGGCTGATTCCATAAATGAACTGGCTGCTATAAAGTCCACATTAATGATGATACTGCTTTTGAATGCAATCTGCAGTATTAACGACTGGAAGAGTTTTTGTTGCTTTGTTCTGTTTCCTGGGCTGCAGCATTTAACTCGTATTTCATCTTCTATGCTGGTTAGTATTATTTCTTGCTCTGCTGACATCTAAGATTTTCTCAAGTATCAAGTGATCTAAATTTTTTTTTTTTTCTCCCACTTCACACCAATAAATGGTTCCGAATTTTCCCATTGAAAACTGACAGGCCTGGGAAATTTGAACAGAAGTAGAGGCAATGGAATTTGCCCTGTAGACTTTTAAAAATTCATCCAAGATCTGTTGCATACCAAGCTTTTGAAAGCTGCGTTTACCTTTGGCAAAACGAAGCTATTCATATTTTTCATTTTTACCCTTAATCCTTGGTATATTCGTTGCTGTTGTCCTCTGTTCATCATGGGCCATGCCCAATAGTTTGGAAAATGACGTTTACTACAACTTTTTATTTGTTAATACAACAGGTCGACTCTGAAACAGTAATTGTAGTATTTTTACACTGATATCTACTAAGTACTTTCTGAGATACTGAGCAGTTGTCCTCATGGTTTCACTTGTACTAGCCTTTGTTACTGATGCATATTTTGTTCAGACATGTATATTCTTCTGATGGATTGATTTCATTATGCAAATAAGTGCTAAGAATATTACTCTCATGCTGGGACATGAGCATAAAAAATTGTCACCAACATCAGCGAATGTAGTGAACTGGGTTGCTGAATTGATTCAGTTGAAAACTGGATCCAGGAAGAAAAAAAAGATTTTAATTTAAACTGGACCATGTTCTGGGTGCCAGCTCAAGGGACAGAGGGCACAATAACTTGTTTACAGAAGCATGAGCTTACTCTGTCTTAAACCTTGTATGAATATATTTGCAGTTTATAATATTTATCTAAGAATTACCTGAAACGGTAATACTTAGATGTCTTATGCATGCTTGTCGCTAAACTTTGACAAACTTAACTTCTCAGTAGATATTTAAAGTGATAAAAATACGATTCAGGAAAATGTTTCTAATAACAGATTCATTATTTAGCTTTTAGTGCTCCTTTTATTTTGCTTTCCGCGTTATTTCATTGGCTGAAAGGAAGCTTATATGCTAATATTATGTGATACAATGTTATGCTTACAACTGCAAAATGTTGTTAATGCCTTAGTAGAGTATCTTTGGATACACTGAAATGTTGTTGATCCCCTTGAAAGAGGAAGAATAATAAAGATAAACTGTGCTGTTGCTATGCGTAATCTTTAACTCATCATTTTATGTAATTTTTAAAGTTTTACTGGCATTTGCTTCCTTTTTATGATATCTCTAGAATGCAGATATAGTATCTGTCCTATCTTTGATCTTGCAGAGATGAACAGGATACTACTTTGTGGGTTTTTGTTTTCCTTTGTTTTTCCTTTCCTTTCCAACCCAACTTTCTTAGAAAGTAGGGTTGGAAAAATGCTTGCTGCACCAGCTACTCCTGCTTTTCTAACAGAAGCTCTAACTTTGCAACAGATCAAGATATTTTGGAAGGAGTAGTGTTCAGATAGCCCATAGGAATCGGTCTTTGGGCAACAACAAATGTTGGAAAAAACAGTACGGAAATGAGTTCTCTCTTTTGGTGAAAGACAAGCTTGGTAGAGAATATAGGCTGGAAAAAATCCTTCAGTGCACATTTAAAAAAAAATATATTAGAGGAGTGCTTAAATGAGAAAGGTTTGCCTTGGCATCTTATAAAATCAGAGTGCTAAGAAGCCTCTACTAACTGTAAATATCCAGCTGGGACACGAGAGGATGTAGTCTCTTGAAGAATAGTTTATAAAGTGATAGCTGCATTAAGATCTTGAAAGTGCATCTTGTACTTCGATGGGGCTGATCTCAGAAGGCAGGAGTAACCATCTCCCTAGTTTTGTTTTAAAGAAGAATAAACATCTCCTTTACCCTGTGGAACAGAGAAACACAAATGTGCCCAGTTTGCAGGCTTTGGATCTGTTCTTAAAGGAACTTAAAAAGCACAGTCTAGTAAACCAAAGGCAAGCCAATATCTTGATCTACAGAGAATCAAAGTCAGGGATACAAACAGTCTTCAGAAAGTGATTCTTCAAATGTGGTTTATTTTCAACCGTTATTAGATCATGAACTTGAGAAATGAGAGTTGAAGGGCGTCGCAACTGTTCTTCTCATGCCGGAAGGCAAGGATAGACCCTGAACACTGAAGGCCTTTACAGCAGAATTTTCTTCCATTGTTGTTGTCCGATTTTGTTTTGTTTTATTTTTTCTTCCTAGTGAATCACCTGTCTTGTCTCCTGTCATTTCATTCTGATGGCCCTGTTCTCTGAGGGACATAGTTTTATACACACTAGCTTTTTCCCCTTCCTGGAGAACGACTGTGTTACTGGACCTTGGAGGTTGTAGAGGCTACGTCCATAGAAAACCACGAGACCTAGGATCCACACTCATCTCTGTGTGATTTTCACATACATGACCTGTAGAATCTTTATTACAAAGTTCCATTTCAGCACTGTGCTTCCAGAGGTAGATCACATGCATGTAGTACCAGGGACCTTCCCTCATGGTCAGCCTTTTGCAATAACCTGTCTTGTTCAGCCCCCTGGCAAATGTTTCCTCTCCCAGAACAATTCTGTCTGATTTCAAATAACTGCTGCTCCAATCCAGAGACCCACTTTGTCATTAGCTCCAGCTTTGAGTGGGTTGTTTGAAGATGCACTTTTAAAGAACAGTACTCCTAAGGCAGAACAAATCGTCCCATTTGCAGTTCGCAGACATAAAAATAGATGTGTAATTTAATTTCTTCGCGGTGCATTGATACCACTGAATCAGGTAGCCTTTTGTATGCCATCTCATTTCATACACAGCCTACTTCATCGCGTGATGTCAGTACAATCTCAGTATGCAGCACTCGCCCATCAGCAGCAAAATGAGATTAGCAGGGATCAACCCGTATTGTTTGTTGCAGTAGCACAGAGCTGTTGCACTGAATGTAGAATAACCAACAGTTTTGCTTTTGGTTTCAGGTTTTTTTGGAACACCATCAAATTATTTAGTGACTGGAAACCTATGTATAATTAAATCTACCTTACAAGTTATTTTAATCATAATTGGCTTCTGGGTGAGGAAGCATCGCAAAATCAGTTGCATAAACCATAAAAATACAGGGACCGATAAAATGCCTATTATGTATCTGAAGCCTTATGAACTGTGGACTGTATGAAGTATAGCTTGCACTATTCTAAGCACAGAAGCTTTTTGTGATCTCTGTTTCAACATATAAAACTGGTTACTTGGATTTGTTGTTTATTTTTAATTCTGTCTTGATTCGAGCACACTAACAATGTGCTGGCTTGCCTTTTTAATTCTAGGTTTGACCTTAATATGTGTGTTCGGATTAAAATTAAAAATACTAAATGGTAATTTGTAGCAGTTGACAACTAAATGTGCTCCTGAAATTTTTCCTTGCCAATGACATATTAATGAAATTTGGCTAGAAGTAATATCCAAATCATGCATATTTAAAGCCCAATTAACTGTAAAATTTATGCAAATACTTTAAATACATATGAATACGCTCTTTAATGAAAGCAAAAATGTGGCCGTATTGTCTAATATAGAATACATTATCACAAGCTCCAGGCATGCTTTTAAGAATAATTACATGATATGTTCAAAAATACGTCCACAGCTCTTGCATTAATATATAAGTAACTTGGAAAGCCATTCTATATTGCCAGTTTTTATATATATATATATACACACACATACATTCTAAACCAAAAAAGTGAGGTTCTGATAGAAATTACTTAATGCATTTCTAGAATAATATTTATCTCCGTTTGGTCTGTTTTAGCTCAGTGATGTGATCATAGGATCCAGTCTCACAAACACTTGCATAATTTTTTTGTAATTTTACAGGTGTGAGTAATAATGGAAGGATCAGCTACAGTAAAGTGCGTAAGTGTTTTTTAGGTTTAAGGTCTTAATGACTAGTTACTACTTTGATAAGAGGAATGAATGTTTATAAAAGTTGACACATTGCAATACTGTATCAGAACATCCAAATGGCTTTGTAGTTGTAGTCATTTCATATCATCTTCAGCACAGCTGAGAAACTCCCATTCCATCTGCTATGTGTGATTCCTTGAGTATGGAAGGAAAACAGTGTGTTGAAACATATTTTCAAGACACTGTTCTTGAATTGAAAATATGAGCACAGAAATACTTACTGGTAATTTATCAATACTCTGTTGATACTGGAGGAAAGTATCAATATAAAAATAACGGGGGGTGGAGGGAAGAAGTTCCCAGAAGTGATTAGAGCTCATTCTAGAGCTACAGATTACTGCAAATAACTGGCAGTTGTCACAACTAAATACTGAACTTTGTACTGTCCCTTACAATGTACTGGCAATGTTTTTATTATAGTCTGTATGTACCCTTCTGTGCTGTGGCATACATCAGTTTTTGTTACTGCTTTTCAATATGGTTTCTCCATCCCACGTACGCTGCCCAACATAGTGTTCTTTCTTCCCTTCTGTTTTAATTTGCTGCTTCCCACAAAACCCGGAGGCTCTATTTATGTGTGGAAGTGCTTATAAAGTGAAATGAGCATGAAAATTCAGTGCCTGAAAGCATGCTGCAGAGACCTGTAGTCTTGGGGGGGGCGGGGGGGGGGGTCCACTCACAAGTGTTTTCCTTCACAAGCAGAACAAAGATTTGGCAGGAGAGCATGGTGTTTACTTGAGGAAGTGGACTCTAAATACACCAGATTTCTGCTAGCGTAGGCTCACTGATGGATATGTAGAGATTTGTTCTCAAATGGCATTCAGATGGACTTGTTAAGTACATTCAAGTAAAACAGACGTAACTAGCCAGCACCATTCTTTCTGGAAGTAGGGCAAAGAGGAGCCAGAGCCCCTGTTTCCTGATTTGGTTGGCAATGTGGCCTCCCAGATGTTTGCGTCGGGAGCTACAGGGTAGTTGTGTGTGAGGAGGCAAGGATGGAGGCCGGGGATACTTGTATCTTGGCTATGATGCTGACTCACATTGATTTAAATTGTATCAGAAACGGTGTTCTGAAGGATTTGGTGTACTGCGAGGCCTTGTTGAGTTACGCTTTTTTAAAAGGAAGTTTAATAACTGGTGGTGTGTCATGCATATATGATAGGAGGTACGAGAGTACCATGTTTATGTTCCAGTGTGTGTTCTGATGACTAAACGTACTGTCTTGAGAATTTTCTTTTAAACAGTGTGAAGTATATAAATCTCAAGGGAAGATTTTCAGCTTTGACTTTTTTATTTGATTGTGATCATCTTTGTCCTGGTACCTAGACTGAATGCAAAAACTTACTGTATGTGAAGTCAAATTTGAAAGGCTTTTTGTAGTGTTTTTTGGATGTCTTCATCTCATTTTCTGTCTTCTGTATTATCTCTTCTTTCTATCTGTAGTTTAAACAGACACCTTGGAAAAGTTTCTGTCCCAAATTTAAAAAAACCAAAAGTTTACAGGACATTAGAGTACAGTTTTCATCATTGAGGTACTTAATTTCTGGGAGAAACTGAGTTTCTTTAGGTTTGTTTTGGCACATTTCTTCAAATCTGCTGCCATTATTTTTTTGCCATGTGTCTTCCAAGTGAAGAACTTTTGCTCTGGACATGACTGCTGTACTCAAATGGATTAATTTTGAGCAACTGGAGGGAATCCCTTGATGTTCTGCTAAGTTTTTAATATTGTAATAGTCAATAGTTTGAAGGTTTTATCTTATTATTTAATGAATAAATACAGTCTTAAATGATTTTGAATGGTTTCTCGATTTTTAGAGTGACATAATGCGTTCCTGGGTATCACGTAATGGAGTCCAAGAAAACAGCCCCATAAAATAGTGTGTAAATATATAGTATTTTATACAGTGCTCCTCATGTAGCTCTCTGAGAGTACAGATAGAGCGAACGTATAGCTGCTCTGAGTTATTTAAATATTTCTTCTACAGGAGCCATCACCTGCAATCAAGTAATTTTACTGAGTGGGTCTGACAGCCTTACAGCAGTGTAATTAAATATTGTACAGTGCAGCATACAAGCTCTAAGATGTCAGACAATCACCTGCTTACATTCTAGGATTACTGAGAAATAAAGGGCTTCTTGACAACAGCTTCTTCAGGAAGGCAGTTTGTACAAAATATTTAGTATTGCATGTCCAAAAAAAAAAATAATCAGGCTTTATTGCCAATAGACGTGTAAAAATTGAGTAATCACTAATACAGCATATATTCAGATTAGTTAAATGAATGTGTAGTAGATGATGCCAAAATATGATTAAGCTATATGACAGTAGCATTTGAGACAGTTGATATAAATAATTTTAAAAGGTTATCATGATGGACTGCGACCTTCACGAATGCAGGGCTGTTTAGAGAATGAATATTTAGTTTCACATATGCAGAGTTTTGACACTTCCCCATTCTTTATCAAAATGGAAAAGAATAAAAAAATAAACAACCTTGGAAGTTTACTGGAGCGAGGGTGAGGTCAAGGTGGGTGGAAAAGAAACTGTGTAGAGTCCTGTCCTATAAAAACCAGTAGCTGATTCTCAGGGTGTTTAGTGAGATTTTGTTATAGTTGAGCCAGTCCAAAGTCAAGCCACAGCTAAAAGCAGTGAGTGAGGTTCTGCCTCCACCCTTCTGTCAGCAACCACACGCCTCGTGCCCTGTGATGACCTAGTTCAAAAACCTAAATCAAAATTAGACTTCTTTTTTGCTGGGGGAGGACCTTGAGCCACCTTTTTGGTGCAGCAGTGAATTGTGGCAGACTTGTGGTCGCACAAAAGTTCATCCCTGGAATATGGATCATTGCCTGGGTTCAATCCCCATTACATACCCAAATTGGAGATCATGAACGCTAGGTCTCTGATACCTGTCTTATTTTGATTAGAAAAAACTCCTATTGTGTACTTTACTTGCATGAATTAAAATGTATATGTATTTGTATGGTTTCCATGGGCAGAATGGATAGCGGTTACTGAATAATACATTTTCTTGCAGACTTGTTCAGTTCTATCAGAGATGCTTGATTTAAGGAAAAATGTCACCATGTATGACAGGTGATTTTGATTCTTTGTTAAAGCTAGATGAAGGAAATATCAATCCAAAATTTAGGCAGTGAAGTCTGAAAGCCAGCTTGTTTTTTTTGTCACATAATAGGGATACTCATGGGACATAAAAAAAGGAAAAAGAAGTAGTTAAATATGTGGTATTAGATATTCATGAAATATGTTTTAAAATGCATTTACATTCCTAATGAAAACACTTTCTTTCTTTAATCCACCAGCTGACTGACATGTGACAGTATGTCAGTTGCTGAGGCCTGGCATAGAAATGCCAGGCAATTCTGCAGGCTCTCTGGAACTCGGATTAAGTAAATCCAGTTATGTAAATCCAACACAGGAAAGAAAGTGGTAGTATGGCTCTTTGTTATGGTAGATGGACAAGGAAAAGAAACATTGGGGATTTATTGAAAAATTGCTTAACTTGGGAGTAATTTCAGGTCAGCGTTTGTGGTTAATTTAAATTGCAGTTAAAGGAAGAAGAGGAGACATCTTTATAACCTCATAAAATAGTTGTTTTTAACTAATTCCTCAGGCAAGCCTCTTGGTTATATACACTATTGTTCTACTCGACTCTGGCAGTTCTCACAATTATGAAATAAAAAAATCAGTTCCACTTAAGTTCAAGCATAAATTCCTGTTACTTCACAATTGAAAGACTTCAGCAGCTCGTTTGAGTTATTTCTCTTCTTGTATGTTTGTTAGCATTGGTGTGGGCATTATTTCAAACTTAGCAATGCAATGGTACCTTATTGGGTACTGTATTTTCTTGAAGTATATGTTTGTGTTCTAAAACAGATTAGCAACATGGTCTAGCAACTCTTACAACATTAGTAAGCTGAGCGGGTTGTTTTTTAAACAGTATTTTCTTTGAATGGTGCTGTTGTAGTTATTTTGCGTTATGCCAATAATAACGGAAGTTTGAATGCTATGATGCAAGAAATACCAGAAAATTATCCAAATTAAATAAACTAGCAGCTCAGCATTTGCCAAACTTGAAAATCAAGTAGTACAACAGTGCAGTCACCATGCATTGCCCAATTTTAAACCTTGCTGAAGATGCACACTTAACAAGATAACATGGATGTGACATTAAAAAAAAAAAAAGTGGTTTTCTATATATGTTTGTGTGTGTGTGTTTGTGTGTGTGTGTGTATATAAAAATAAAAAAAGCAGGACACATTCATATTTCAAGAAGTGTTATGGGGCATTGAAAAGAAAACCATGTGTCCATCCTGTACGCCAGTGTAGCATTTCTAAATATTCTCATTCAGAATGTTTCCATTAACTTTTTTCACATTTAAAGACTAAATTTGCACAATAGCTTAGTAGGTTTCATAAGAAATTTAAGAACTGAGCTGACATTCCTTAAAAGATGAGTGAAAGATGAAGTGTTTTGTAGCCAAAATAAAATAATGGCAACTGACCAAACACAATTTAAAAAGAACTACTGTGAAGTCTCTCTTTCAGCTTGCTTTACATATTTACAGATTTTATCAGTTTGGAATTACAGATTATAGAGCAGATTGAGGAGAGAGAGCTAGAGGTAAATAATTAATAAGGCCCTCTCTGGAATGGTGGTGCCAGCAGGAGCCAACATGAGGGAACTGCCCAGGTGCTGCAGAAGTCTTGCACCGCAAGGAAGGCTGGAGATCTGCCTGGCTGTCCTCCAGTCTCTGAGGATGACAATTAAGGGCAACTCTAAGATTAGAGCCCAAAATATAATAGCATTTCCCTAGAGTACTCCACTGGTTTCTACTTCAGAGACTTCCTGAACTAGGCAAGTCTCTGTGCAGTTAGCGACCCTCAGCAGATTTCTTGTTCGGCTGCTCCTTGAGACTTGTAAGCGTCTGATAGCTGTAACATCCTGTGGTGAGGAGTTGCCACAGACTGCGCAGTGTGAAGAACCGCTTCCGTGCACCGTATGCAACCTACTACGGCTGGCTTTCTCTGTGACCTTCGCTCTTGTGCTGGAGGAGCTGGTGGATGCAGCTGATTCCTAGGAGACCTTTTACAAATCTGTGGGTTGTATCATACCTTCTGCAGTTTTAATCTGTTTGAGAGGGGAAGATCGGAACTGGACGTGATAGTCAAAATGCAGCAGAACCATACACTTGCATAGTGGCATAGAGATTTTCTCATGTTTTTCTATTCCCCTCTTAATTTCTGTCACTCATTTTGGTTGCGGATGAATATTAAGCCAATAGCACCATGAAA
Organism: Phaethon lepturus; assembly: GCF_000687285.1. NCBI lineage: Eukaryota > Metazoa > Chordata > Aves > Phaethontiformes > Phaethontidae > Phaethon > Phaethon lepturus. The sequence goes on from NW_010518539.1 coordinate 49,402, forward strand.
ATACCTACTGTGCTACCAGAAACACCTCCATCATGTCAGCTGAGCCTTTGAGTGCTTACTGAGTTATGTTTACCAACTACAGTGACACTAACATAAGGACCGTTTTATATAAGGAAACTTTTTTTTAAAAGACAAACCAAACCTATAATCACAGAGATAAAATTATAAGAAACCGTTTATAGATGTATGTAGTAAAGGCATTCAGCTTCTACAGTTTTGACTCATCTTACTCAAGACCAGGCAGGTGCACTACATACACACCTTAAAAACTACAGTGTAACCCTTTAAATGTAGTGAATCAACATATTAAAATCCTGCTGA
>NW_010518539.1:49753-67580 GCF_000687285.1 Phaethon lepturus
ACGTGAATGAAATGAAATTGTAATTTTGGAAGAAGTACTTAGGAATCTTTGGACAGAGGGAGTTAAATACTTTTTTCAAAAGCACTTTCTTTAAATCTTGTGTCTCCTAAAATGCACAAAAATAAAAATAGTCTTGTACATTTATTTCCAGCAAGAGTTTGCTTGATCGTTTTCAATATTTGTTCCAGCTCTTAGCCGTTATAGTCACGGTTGCAGGGAGGAGGCAGCACACTATGCTGTTCATGTGAACATTTCTTTAAAAGTTTCTTGCAATATGACAATGCAAACTTACCGTATATACAAAAATGCTTTCCCAGACCATAAGTCTGTATGTTATACCACTGTAAAAAGAGAATGCTGTATGATCCTTCCTTTTTGTAAATTAATGGGTACTCTGATTTTAAAAACCGGTTGTAATCAAGTACTATTAATACTTCTCTTAGTCACAAGTGTACTAGTAATCTGAGAGTTGTTGTAACCTTCATTTCATTGTCTGTCGGTAGTTATGCCTGTCCTCCTACATGACCTAAATTGTTGTTGCTAAATTTTGTAATAGGCTCCATAATTTAGAACAGTACCTACGACAGTGCAGGAAGGTAATAGTTGCCTATGATGGCAAAAGTTATTTCTGTATAATTGGATCTTATTATATTAACCTTTCTTTTTTCCATACATTTTCTGTTTTCTTATCAATTTTATCTGTGTTTATCCTTATAATTGAGCTGAACTTTTTATATGTTAAGGTATATTAGGAATTTTGTTTTAAACTGTAAAAATACGTGCAAATCTACAAGTACCATGAAGGAAACTGATTTTTTTTAAAAAAATCATCTTTGTTCATCACACTGTCATGTTAGTGATAAACATAAAACTCAATCTCTACTAGTTGTTCAGTGTATTCATAAACTCTGGCCTTTTTTACATGCTACACAGTTCATAGAGATAGATTAATTTTAGCATGAGTAGACAAAAGCCATAACATACAAGGGGAATTATCAACTCTGTGCTCTGTGAATGCAGCTGTAGTCCATGTGTGTGTGTACACTCTGGTGTGGTTAATGATACTGGGTGACTCAGTGACTGTGAATGTATAGAGGTGGGTATGGGGGCCAGGGTGGCTGAGGCAATGTGCTGTCCCACTCACAGGCAGAGCTTTGCTTCCAGCCATATAGTCCTGCCCCTTTCCTGTGCTGCCTTTGGTGCTTCTCCGACCTTTGTTGAGACGTAGCTTGGCATCTTCAGTTTCTCATTAGGATGAGAAGAGTAATGTTTAATTTGATGCAGAATTTGCATTTTTGTGCATGAGACAATAATCTTGCCATGGGACATGCGTTTTCAGTTACCAAGCATTAGTCTCAGCACTTTGCACAGGCTTTAAGTTACATTCCAAAGCGTAAGGCTGTTGACACTAGTGGCAGAGCTAAGAAATATTTGAGTGATTTTTAGCAGTACATTTCTATACTAAAAAAAAAAAAAATCTGAGAGCTTTCTTCCTAGGTTTATTATTGGGGCTTTAAAACAAAACGAAAAACTGAGGGACTTCTGCTTTGCTTGCTCTAGCAGGGCTTGGTCAAAGGGAGGAGAGTTTTATTTCCCAGAAAAAATATCTTTTTGAGTTGGCTCTCTTTTCATAACAATTTAGTTTTAGAAACAATTAAAATGAAGTAGAATTACCTCCTTAATATATATTGTTTATTGCTTATATGAGGAATACAAATAAAGTAGTAACTTTAAAATTATGCAAACTAGCCACGAAATCCCACCAAGCATCATGGTTATAACCGGTGATGACTGTCTCAACAGAGCAAGCTATGTACTCATCAGGTATTTGGATTTGGATCAGCATTACCATTCATTTGTTCAGCACTGTGTGTAAACTCAGGGTGAGGTTTTTAGTCTAGAAATTAGAGCAAATTCAGACTAAAGATTATTAAGGAAGTTGGAGAGCAGAAAGAAAATTTTAACATAAAAAGTAAAAGAAGTAGTTACGCTGTATGTGAACGTCTGTTTCCTGTCATGTGGAAGCAGTAACAGATTCTATTAAAAAATTGATGAGGAATTTGCTGCCTGCTGCCCTAGGATAAATGTGCTGTTGAAATCACACAAGGAAGCTGACACCACCCTTAAATTAAAATGGATGATGCAGTGTATTAGAAACAGAAATAAGGATTTGGGGCAGAGATGTGCAGAGTTTTGAAGGTGAAGGCACTGATCGGACTGCATGAACGTGTATGTGGACTTACGGTGTATTTTTCCTCATGTTCACCCACTCTGAAGCTGTGTTTATGAAGGATGCTAATTGAAAGGTGCAGGCAGGTTCATAACAGTGCTGACATGTCCTATCACATTCTGGTTTCTGCCTGAAGCTTTTTTTTTTCCTTTTATTTTTTTCCTGCAGCAGCTTAGTTAAAGCTTTTTTTTTTTTGTCTATGTTACTCATGTTGATATGCAAAAATACTTTGCGTAATTATTTTATAAAGTCACTGGCCTGTCCTTGGGTAGTCCTGTCCTTTAGACCAATCATCATAATATATCCAAAAGGTTTTTCTACATGTGGGAGGGAGGGGGTTCCCTTCAGGATCCTGTTTTCCTTGGGTTATTAGGCATTTGTTGCTGTTATTTTCCTTCACCATTGAAATTCTGCTTTCCATAAAATAAGTTCTGCTAGCTATATTCTTATTTTATTTTGGAAGGGAAAGCAAGATTTTTGTGGTTCCTGCCTGTGAGAATATAAGTCGGGGTGATGAAATAGCATCCCAGATTGCTCCCTGTCTCAGCAGGCATGAGCGAAGCTCTGAGCAGATCCTGGCTGTGTTACGCCCGGGGAGCAGTGGCTCCAGAAATGCCTCAGGAGGTGCCGCTCCATCCAGCAGCGCTCGCGCTGCGCTTGCTCAGTGCATGGCTGCTGCCTTTTCCACCTTCCGAATAATACCAAGCACCACACATCTGTAATGGTAGCAAGAATCAAATGATGGAAAAATAAAATTACTTGAATCGAAAGTGTTAATTGAGCACATGTTCTGGTCTTTTTCATAGTACAGGGGCAGTGCTGGTATGGAGCTGCTGGGTGACTCTCACCTCTGGGTACTTTTTCTGTGGTGAGAGTATTTCTTCTTTAATTTCTTGGATGAATGACTTCATCAGTGGTTCTGATAAGTCCAGCTTTGTGACAGTCTGTGCAAGCTGCTTCTTTCAGGGGTAAAAAAACCTCTTTGTTGTAGTACCATGACAGTTCTTGAGTCGTAGTTCATGTGTGCAAAGTCAGGCTTGCTGAGGGAACACGCACACTCGATTTCTGTGCACATTTCTATACAAGATTTTAAAATTTCTGATGTTTCATCTTTTTTAAAAAGTGTGTATCAATAATAATAACTTTTTAAAAAATCTTACAATCCTGGTTTCGAGTCTAAGTACAGTGAACTGTTTGAGAGATAATCCAACAGAAAGCCAAATTAAGTCATTGAACACTTAATTAATCTGATATCCTTTAAGTTAATAACCTTAATTATGGTATGACAGCTCTGGTGGGTATAGACAGGTACATTTCCTTCTAAGGACTTCCAGTAGCCAGGCCTTGCTACTAGTGAACCTCAAGAATTTTGGGAGGGAGAATATTTCCGAAGGCTTGCAGTTGAATTTGCTCATCATGTGAGTTGATCTAACAGCTGGTCTGTTTACATTATAGTAAAGATGAAACATTGTGCAATAAGACAAATAATTAATTCAGAAAAAAAAAATTATACTGATATTAAAAGCTACGTTCTATCCACATTTTTAGACTGTATATTCAGGTCATTTTCTGATCCATCAGCAGAGTGACAATTTAATAAAATGAAATTTGGGTAATATTTAATGTTATGTTTTGTATTAATTGGTTAGTAGATCACAGCATTACTGCCAGTTCTCTATTACTAGTATGAAAGAGAATCTTACCAGAGTGGTGATTTCCTGTCTAGTAACTGTTTTTTTTTCTTTTTTCCTTTTTTTTTTTTTTTTTTTTTCTTCTGGCATGTTCCTGACACTCCTATTTGCTTGTGGGAATGAATCTTTTGGTCCTTGTGAATTGTAGAGCCTATTGTGAAGAATGGCAGGCCTCCAACGTCTCACAGCATGCACTCATTTCTCCACCAATACACAGGATCTTTCAAGAAGCCCCCTTTACGGAGACCGCATAGCGTCATAGGGGGCAGCCTCGGCTCTTTCATGGCAATGCCCAGAAATGGGAGCAGATTAGGTAATTTACTACATTGTTTGTTTAAGTTCATTTTTGCTGTGAAGAATAATGTCTGTATTGATTCTTAGCGAGAGATACGGTTGTTCTAATGCTTTAATAAATCTCTGGGAATGTAGTAGTCTTTTTCTAGGGTTGTTAGACGAACTTGTTTTTAAGGTACTGAATATCTCTTTTAAGATTTTCAGGAGGAAAGCAATTAGAAGAACACACAGAAGTCACCCATGAATTTCTGACGAGTTGCAAACTTACAAAGTTTACAAAATACTCTTTCTTAATACTTTGCAAGAAAACAGTGTGTCCATCGCAGCTAAGCATTGGTGAAAACTACAATAAAGTGAATATGATAAAAAGAGGATAATCATCCTATATGTGGAATTTAAAAAGAACTGGTGTGTTAATTAGACTTTTCATTATCATAAGAAAAAAATGCTTTTTTCAGTGATAAATTAAGGCCACTTGACAATAATTATCTTTTTGTTTTGGTTGTGAGCTATATTTATGGTTCTGTGGGGCAAATAAGTTATGAAAATTTTTTTTCTTCTCCTTCAAGTAATTTGTCATGGTGCTGCCTCCAGTCACTATTAATATTTTACCCTGCTTTTATGTTATTTTAAATTATGCTTAATTAATTGATACTAGAAAATGAGAGCAAGTCACAATTTAATTAGAATTTTACGAATTTTTCAGTCTTCTGCCCTCCTTTAGAAGTGCGCGATAAACTGATCTGCTTCAAGATAATAGTCAAACCACTTATATCCTCCTCTGCTGTAATGTCACTCATCACAGAATCATAGAATAGAATGGTTTGGGTTGGAAGGGACCTTTAAAGGCCATCTAGTCCCACCCCGCCGCAGTGAGCAGGGACATCTTCAATTAGATCAGGTTGCTCAGAGCCCCGTCCAACCTGACCTTGAATGTTTCCAGGGATGGGGCATCTACCGCCAATCTGGGCAGCCTGTTCCAGTGTTTTACCATCCTCATTGGGAAAAATGTCTTCCTTCTGTCTAGTCTAAATCTACCCTCTTTGAGTTTAAAACCATTATCCCTTGTCCTATAGCAACAGGCCCTGCTAAAAAGTCTGTCCGTGTCTTTCTTATTTGCCTTTTTACTGTTTGTGCTGCAATTCAAACTTAAAAAAGAATTCTGTCCTCTTGAATGGACTTTAGCAGCTGTTACCACAGAGAAAAACAGGTTTTAGAGTACACATTTTGACTACTATATTAATTGCTGATTTCACTCAAGTCCTATGCACTTCAGGGGTTTTCATTTTTTGTCTAGCCAAGCTTTGCTTAAGTTGCCAAGAATCTTAACAGGAAGACAAAGTTAAAAAAAAAATAAAATTGTGTACCTAAAGAAATCTCTGTTTAGTAATGTTTAGTCTTTTATGGATTATTTGTTAAATCAGATGTATATAAACTGTGTACAGGAACAGCAGAGATGTATACTTCTGTACGCTTGTTCTTGCATGTTGCATTTAAAAATGTTCTATAATGTTTAAAATATAAATTTACCAGTAACTTATTAGTCTTCAAAATTTCACTATGAACTCAGCACTCACAATTTTAATATGTTAGTCTGTAAGAAGTGTTACAATGACATGTTTTGAATAGCTACAGATTCCTGTAGAATTTGTAATTTCATTGAAGTAGTATGGAGTAGATTTACTGAGTGTATGCACATACGTGTTAAACACCTCGTTCAGTTTTGGATGCAGTGATGCCATTAATGATGCCTTTTTTTTTTTTACTTGATGAAAATTTAAGCTACTGGACATGTTGTCTAGTGGTAGGTAACACAAATACAAGCATATACAAGCATAATTACTAATGATCTCTCTGCTCTTTCTTCACATCTTTCTTCCTTTTGTTCTTGCCATATGAGAGTGGTTGTTACTCAGCAGGATGCTGAGGTTTTCTCCACTGAGAAAACATCAGAAATGAAATGGTCAAATATTCCACACTACATTAAACTTTTTTTTTTCTTTGCATTCTTCATTCATCCTCTTCTCTTTCCATTTTTTCCTCTATTCCAATGGTGGAAAAATGCTATCAGAGAGATATTCTTGGAATATCACAAAATACTGGCATTTAAAGGATGGTTATTTGATTAAAAAACAGATTAAATCAAGACCTGCCGCAGGTGCATCTTCACACTGCTTGCTTTTGAATGAGATTATCAATATAAAAATTGGTTGAGAAGCCCAGCTGGGTTTTGGAGTTTTGTTTGTTATCTGAGCAGTGAACATGGGTTCTTACTGTTGGGGTAATGTGTAAAATCCCAAAATATTTTTAAAATAATTTCTACTTGGAAACATCTCTGTTAGGTTTTGTAAAATGTTTTGTCAAGACAGAAATTGTGAACTGATCTCTAAAAAGTGTGCCTTTGTTTAAAATTTTATAGCCATTCAGTTATCATGATGATTTAAAATAATGCATATGATTCTCAGGCCAAATTGTGCATCAGCCATGCCACTGATGCAGATGAAAGTCTTGCTGAGGCTTGTCAGTTTGCATGTAACTACACAGCTTCTAGTCTTGTACCTCCAGAAACATTTAGCCACTGCAGTTCATACTGCAGTTCATGGTGGAGCCAGAGCTAATACTGGACCTGACCTGACTGAATGCAGAGCCAACTTAGTTGTCCTTGTTCCATATGTGTATTACTGGGAACACTGGAGAGGTGCTTGGAATATGCAAAGCCAGCACAGAGCTGAAGGTAACCCTTCTGGTGAACCTCAGTAGCTGTCAGGTTGATCCCTGCTTTTGACAGTTGTGTTGATATAGTTATGGAGAGGCTTGGTTTCTGTGTTATAAATATTGGAATTGAAAGGAATGATGTTTCCAGAACTTTCATAGATTGGTAATGTTAACAGCAAAGGCAATTTCTCACTATTGCCTTCCTCAATTTGAATCATTATTAGTGAGACTAACCATAAAATTTCGCCACTTCACAAAAAAAGTAAGCTTTGGGAAATTGCACCTTGGAAGGGATCCAATATGGTCATTTTTGTAATCATTTGAAATAAGATGGAAAGATGATGCAGTCTGACTCACTACTGACTAGTTAGTGCATAATTTTTTAGCTCACTTGGAGTCTCATTTGCTGCACTGTAGGTCCCCTGTATGAATTTCTGCTGTGGTGCATTCCCCACAGCTGAAATGAGAACAGCCTTTTCTTTTAAACATACTTCCATAGTTTTCCTGTTATATTGTAGTCAACTACAGCTTTTCATTACATGGCCATACTGGTTATTTAATTAGCTATGTAGAATACATTAAAATAAACATCTGTGTAAGAGAATGGCTCAGGTAGTCAGTGAAAGCAATTCAATACATTACTCAACCATTAAAACCTCTGAAGACCATGTGAGCTGGCTTTGGTGTAGGTGAACTTGCCTATAGAAAAGCTTAGTGACATTAAGGAAATATTTGCATGATTGCTTAATCAAATATTATCATCATGCACCTGTGTAAAATGGTTAAAATTACTAGGTTAATGCCTTATTCCTGGGTTTATGCTATTAAAATAATGAAAATAAGTCTTTAGTAACCCCTTTTTAATTGAATAAAATGAAAGGACACATTTATATTAGATGATAACACAGTCAAGATATTTTTTAAAAGCTAAAAAATATCCCTATTTAGAATATAATTAAGACATCTGGAATTCCTTATAGATAGGAGCAGTCGGGTATTTAGCCCATCAGAAATTCAGGCATGTGTTTAATAATAGATTTTTGGATGCTACACCCAGTATCCTGCTTAAACCCTCTTGGTTATGGGTATGTAGCTTATCCAGACTTAGCAGAATTAATCCTGTCATAGCAGTATTCAAAATAGATTGACCGTTGTCTTATTTGGAACAGGCTGCCCAGGATGTTGGACCCAGGGTGGTGGAGTCACCATCACTGGAAGTGTTCAAAAATGTGTAGACATGGCACTTCAGGACATGATTTAGTTGATGTGGTGGTGTTGAATTGATGGTTGGACTTGATGATTTTAAAGGTCTTTTCCAACCTTAATGATTCTGTGATTTAAGTCTGAAATACTACATTTTTAGACTATACAGACCCACTTTGTCTTCACATTCCTGATTTACAATGAGCAGGATCTACTTGCAGCTATGTTATCTGCCCCAAATACATGGATTTGTGTTACTACTTCTTGAAATAGTCCGTAGTTGTGTATTATTGCATAGGTGGTCTTCTTAGTAGAAGAATTATCTATGTCAACTTGGATGCTCTTTGTAATTCTGAGCATTGCATTTCTAAGTGTCATTTTCTTGGAGTAATTTCATAATACATATACTTTTGTGAATTGAACATTTTATTTTAATATAGAAAGTATGACTGTATCAATCATGCGATTACTTCAGTAAGTGTCATCTTCTTTAAAAAGAGATTATGTAATTGCTCCATGGCTTAAAATACAATGCTTGGTTAATTTAATCAGTCTTATTTTGTGAGGTTGCCCAGATAACTGTCTCTTGTCTAGCTTCCCTGAAGAAAATAGACTTTGGGGCCCAATCAATGGGCTTGTACTAACATGAGGATAAATAGATTGGGGAACAATTGTCGGTAGCTGTTACACTTAATTTTACAAACAGAATCTTGAGAGCTGTAATTGCTAAAATGGGTTACATGACCTCTCAAGAAAGTATTTTGAAAGAGGATCGTTAATAAAGAACTGATGTGGTGAATGTGCTGTTTACCAGACACAATAATGCTGGCATAACAGCTTTGCTGCAGATAGTGTTTTAAATAATGCGTTTATATTACTAAAAATTATTTCCTAGAGTTTATTAGAGATTTTTAAAAAGGCAGCTATCAAGTCACTACAGAGAATAGGAGAGATTTCTTAGAGGCTTGGCAAGAGAGTCACATTTTGTCTGCTTAACTTAAGGTTAAGGCCGATCTTTAGGGATCACTTTCTACAAATCTTTTCCCTGGTTCAAACTACCATGCCTGTAGAAGAACTGATGAATATTTACCTTGTTTGAAACCAGAACATTGCTTCTTACTGTGCAAGGAGTGCAGCTTATTTTTTCCTTATTTGGTCCAAATATGAGCATGACTTGCAGGGAGAATTCTGATGCAATGTGGATTTTTAATTGAAGTCTGATCTGCATTGCTGTTGAAAAATTTGCTTTGTGCATGAGATGCTTGCTTAGTTTGTGTGTTTAATTACAGTACTTTGAGTTAAAATACATAGTGCTAATACCTTACGAGTTAATCTTTTTAGATCCAGTCTGTTTTCCATAAAAGGAAATTCTTTGTACTGTGGAAGAATTTGATCCTTTGAAGTCTATATGATTCTATGTGAGCCAAACTAGACAAACATTTTAGAAGATATACTGATAACCAAACATTGGCCTAAAGGCTTTTTTTAATGTGAAATCCAACTTTCTTGCTTGTTGATAGTGGTAAAATTTGTATTTTCTCTTTTGTTTTTTTCATTTTTGTATTGCTATAATGCTATGCAAATGTTAAATACTTTCAGGTATGTTGGTGGTAAGGCTGAATTGAGCTCCGTGTGTTTTCCTAATAGTAGCATTTTTTTAAGGATAGAGTTGTGAGATTTTTAGTTGTTCCTCAGGTTCTCTTTTAGCCTTACAAGATCATGCTTAATACCAAGGATCAGGAGAGGGCAGGGAAACTGGTGTCTTTTGAAGCACCTCCTTTATGTTTATAAAATATTGGAGTTCAAATGTTTCAGAGGTGATGATGGAGCATTACTGATAGTGAATTGCTTGTATGACCAATTTCCCATGGGTCCTTTTGCAAGTTATTTGGCTCTTTATGCTGTTAATGACGCCAACTTGATCTTCACTCCTCACGGTGTTTCTCTTCCAAAGTCTGGAAGATCCTGTGGTGCTTAAAAGTAATGTATATGTATATACATAGTAGACATAAACTCTTTCGTGTGGATGAATCTACAGGATTGTATTAAAAGTACCAATCTCAGTTGACGTGAAGATCCTGCAATATCATGTAACTCAGGCAGGCTGTTACCTGAATTCCTCCGTAAGCTCACAAATGTCGCTTAATTGCTCCTAAATAGCAGGTCCTCTGCTGGATCCACGAACACCAGTGGTTTTTGTATCTGAAGTTTCCATATTCAGCACTTCTGAAAAGAATGACTATATCTCTCGGAGTATGATACATTCGGAAGTTACATTTAGGTGGCTAACATCAGGTGGTCTGATTTGAGTATTTTAAATATTCTCAGTAATGCTTTATATCCAAGAGTAGCAAAAAGAGAAGAGGTAGCGAGGGAGTTAGGGAACCGAAGCTGTGAGGGGAAAGTGGCTTCTAGGAATTAAAATTGGGATTGGACTGCCTGTCTTCTCTTTTGGAAGATTGAGCTCTGCTGCAAACCAAATAAGAAAAATAATGATAAAGTTTGTGTAGAAGTCCTATAAAGTAATCCTCTTCATTTTGTGATTTCTGAGCCATAGAAGGTGTTACCAAGACTAACATGGCTGTGATGAGTCTTTGACTCTTGACATAAAAACCAATGCACAGTAATGATACAGTTGTTTTCCATCTATACAAGAGAGATGTTTGGTGGAATACTGATTAACTGTTTTCAATTCTTTTGATTATTTTTAAGATATTGTTCATGAAAATCTGAAAATGGGGTCAGATGGGGAAAGCGACCAAGCTTCGGGAACGTCATCAGATGAAGTTCAGTCTCCCACAGGCGTTTGTCTCAGAAACCGGATACACAGACGAATCTCAATGGAGGTAATTCACTTTTCATATAAGGATCATTTATATTGACAAGAGAGTTGGGGGTTGCTTTAATTGTTCATTCTACCTGGTTGTCTTCTCAATTAACTGTAACCGTTCTGGCATATATTTCATTCAGAGAACATTATTTTAATATTACTTAAATTTCTGTCTCCATTTGTCATGCAGAAATCAGCTGGTTATCTTGCATTGTTCATGAGCTGTTAATTTTGAAAGTTAAATGTTTTGAAACTTGGATTTTTGGGAAGAATTTCTTAAGTGTAGCATTAAAATATGTAGCATTAGCATATCTTTCCATCACATTCTGTGCAATTCACCGAGTATATTCAAGAATATACAGTGTTTAGACATTTTTTACTGTTTTCTGCTCTTTGTAAAACTAGTGCTACAGCAGTGATGGTCCTGACTGCTTCAGCCTTTCCCTCTCTTCCTGTTTTTAATGAACGGAACTTTACAGGATGGTAAACAAAAGGAGGAAAAGTACCTTATGAATAACTGTGCACATAATTTCCTTTATTTATGAGTCTCATTATGAATACTAGCCACCCTTGTGCTTGCTTTGTTGTCATTTCCCTTGGTGAAGAAAAACAGAACACTTCCCTGTTTCCTGAGTGTATAAAAGTTACAATTATAATGATGCCTTTGTTACAGAAGCATGTAAAATTTTGTAGCTTTATAGCATACATACCAATACACATAGCTTCTAAGATTTTAAATCTTCGTTCAAAGCCTGATATCAAATACAGGATTGGGGAAACAGATCTGGATAAGTTACAGTAGGATGTCCGTGCCAAAATTTTTTTATTTGTGAGGCATTCTGTTATGCTTGGAATTCCAAGACTCCAAGCATGTAATGCTGGTATGATTCCAAGAACTTGTGAATTAGCCGTATTAATTATTTATATTGTTTCTAGCACCTGGGGGGGGTTTGTCTTCCAATTCCTAAATTTGTATGTTAATCTCAGGTTTAATCTAAAGACTGTTAAACCATTTATTTGGGATAACTAAGGTGAGTCTATTGATTTATGCAGGATACTTAAGAAAAAAAGTCAGTGTGAAAACTCACACATCAGAATGCGTACTAGAGAAATTAAAAATCAAGGAAATTATTTTAAAGGTTTGTTTACTTTTTACTCATCTGTTTCCTCTGGATTTTGAAATGTGCATTTAGAACAGGAAAGAAATGAGGAAAGTAATGATACATAATGAAATTAACAAATTGCAATGGAAATGTGTCAAGTCTTCCAGAGAGGGCTAAGAACCATAAATGGATTCTTTTAGATTAGGATTCAAGAAACTCTAAAAGAAATTGCAAGAGAACTCAGGAATAGTCATGAAAGTTCAAGAAACTCCTGTGTCGTTTTTCAGAAGGTGTCCAATAAAAGCATTTTTTCATTGGCATCTTTAATTGTGAAACAATTCTAATATTACTGTTTAAGAGGCTTTGGGAAGGTTTTATTTGTTTTGTTTATCCAATGCTCATTTTCTCATTTTCTTCAAATTCCAAATACTTGTTTCTGCATGTTGAAATTAACATCATTTCTTCATTGACTGGCACTAATTTTTTGGCAGCTATTCATGTCTATTCTGTGAGAATTGTAACATTTCCCCCAAAACACTTCAGTATTGGCATGGTGACTTTTCCAGGCAGGCTTCAAGCTGATGTACTCGGTCTCACTTCTGAATTGTAAGAACGCTGTCATAGAGGATATTTTTGTTTGAATTAAGTTTACTTCTTAGAATTGATTTGTAGCATAGTAGGTGGGAGTTTTACCTGTTTGCGCATGCCAGAGTAAAAAAACCAAACTGTAACAGTCTTTGTAGCTTTGGTTAAAATACCTTTCTAATTGTAATTTTTTCAGTTGACTTTCTCATTTCTTAAGTGAAAGGGCCTTAAGTGATTACATCGTCTGCCTGTCTTTCCCTCCTCCTATTTTTCCCATGGGTCATTTTCTGTCAGTTTTGACAGCTGGATAGAAATCTCAGATGCTAATTTTCTATTAATTTTTGTGAAAAAAACTCTGCATCAGGAGAGATTGCTAATGCATCCACTGCTAGGAAAGATGCAGCCTTTATTAAACACCACAGTATCCACATATGAGTTGAGTCTCAAGGTGTACATCCATAGAAAACCAGATTTTACTGGTTTTGCTGCTCATGGAACGGGATCACTTGCTTCCTTGGCCTTTGAGGGAACCAAATAAAGGTTTCCTCTTGTACCAGTTCTTGCCTGCACGCCCTGGGTGATTTGTGCCATGGAGCTGTCTGGTTCAATAGTAGTAATTGCATTATATAAAGAGAAAGAAACAAACTTTGTTGTAAAGTAAGTTTCTATTATTTCACTTTTATTTTGCTGGTTTGTGGGGATCTGTCATCTCTACACATCATTGGGTAGCCTCAAGCCATAATTCCCTTTATAGTCATTTAGGAGGAGTTAATAGCTGTATGCTATACATATAAGTGGAGTAAATTAGTATGTGTGTGATAGTATGCGTTTGCTATAGTCTGCTGAAGTCATTAGTCATACTTGAAATCCATTGTAGAATGTATTTGATTAAATATACAAAGTTGGATAAACTCAGTAAAGCAATATTCCTCATTCCTCCACATTAAGATTAATGTGCCTGTCACACTATGACTATATCCTTTTTTTTGTTTAGTTTGGCCAATATTCACTGTATTTGTAATATTTTTGTCTATAGTTTCTTGGTTATGTATGTTTCTGTCTGCTGAATTGGCAGAAGTCCTGATTTGTTTTGAAGGTAGCTAATCAGGTAAAGCTGAAACCTTGCAACAGTCCTTTCTATTTGTAAGAACTTTGTGTATGTAACCAAATTTTTCATGCTCAGCTTGAACTTCCTCTAGAACTCTGAAAAATTAGCAGCCCATCAAAAAAAACCTAACTTTTTTTTTAAAAATACTTGCTAAAAACATGCATACTGTAATCAAAGTGCAAATTACCAATACTGAATATTAATATTCCTGGGATATTTTGTACATTAGAATACACTATTTGATTCTTAGTGTCCATCCCCACTGCAGTGAACCATATAATAAAGCTATTTTCTCTGTAATCATTAAATAATTCAGAGCTACAAATAAAATCATGACATTGTCAAAGTGCGGACAGTTTCTCTTGTCCAGAGTATATGAAAGATTTTGTTGGGGAAAAAAACTTGGATCTTTCTAAAATATTAATATAGCGATATCCTGGACGATAGAGAAGTACAAAATAGACAAACGACATGCAACTGGAAAATGTGTTTGTTGTAGCAGAATCTCCATAGCAATAGAAAGCTGAAATTTCACAACCTTAAGTTGACCTGGTTTAGATGGGAAATCATCATATTGCAATGTAACCTGGATAGGAAGCATTTTAGATACGAAGTGGCAATACTGCAATGAGAGAGAATCCTGCTCTGCAGTGAAAAATCTGCTGGGGTGAAAACTTTCCATCCACAGTAGCAGCCATGGAGATACCAGCTTTCAATCGGTCACCCCCTCAAATGACGTAAAATTTAGGCCAGCATGACTGTTACAGGCAGGGAGATGATATGCATTTGCTTCTGAATTTGACAACACTGCAGTTGTGGGACTAGATTTTTTTAAAAATCATTGTTCATTGTTATCATGTGCTTAGAAAACAAAGAGAGCATACCAGAATCTCATTGTGTTGCCTAGATAAAGTTTATTTTGCCTGTAATCCACAGGCTACAAATGGTCCATAACACAGTTGCTTTTTTTTTTTTCTCCTCTCCTTCCTTCCTCTCATTCAGGAACCATGCTGACAGTAGGTGCGAACATCTATTGTGTGAGGAATTTGGCTTTCAACAGCTGTTAGGTTTTAATTAAAATGTCTACTAAACTCATGCTAATATTACTGATTACTTAGTAAATCAGTGAAACTGTTTACCAAAACCAATGTACAGAATCTTTTTTTTTTTCCAAGCAGCAGAAGCAATACAGCCTAAAAATGAAGACATGTCTGTCTGTATTTTAAGTGTAGGTCCTTTCATCATGTAATGAGAAACACTTCTCCAGATCATGGAGTTACAGCTTAAAGCATTTTCACTTTTGATTTTCTGGAAGAGAAGACATGGGCAGTAATGCATTAATATAAATTCATGTTTCAAGCCATAAGTGTTCACTGGGGGCCCTGTGCCCATGCACTGTATAGTGGATGCTTCATTAAGAACTGTGGTGGATTAAAAAAAAAAAAGGGAGATACAGTCTGTGCAAATTGAAACATCTGTTTCCCTTTCCCAGAAGTCCAAGGTCTGTAAGCTGTCTTCGCATGTGAACTGGCGGAGGGCCATAACCCACTGTTCACCAGCTTGTTTCCCAGATATTTTATCCTGAGAAACACTTCTTATCCATCCAACTGTCACATTAGTGACAGGAGCATGTTCCAGATCAGGCTGCTCCTACCACACTGCTATAGGGTATAAATCTCCCCTGGGAGGATTAGCTACAAGGTTAGTGCTTTTAGCTGAAGAGAGAGAAATATGAAGGCTATCAAGTGATCCTGTAGTCATGTGTGCGTTGTACTGATCACCTCCTGAAAGAAAGAAGGTTAAAAAGAAACAGGTTTTTTGGTGAGCTCTACCCTCTACCAGCGGTGTGACTGCATTGGGGGTCGTGACACAGCCTGAGTAACTCAATCTGCTGTTGTACCAGCTGGGCAAGGGTACCTTCTCCAGAGAAACACCCACAAAATTAATTGATGTTTCAGCTGACATAGTGTTAAGGTTTTCTGTCTGTAGGTTTCAGATTAGAGTGTGGTTCATAGGTCCCCATTCACATGTGCAAATACAACACTCTTGGCTCCATTAAATTGTTTAAATTCTTGAACAGCAGACTGGATGGCAGTACTGATCCAGGCTTTCGGTCAGAGACAGTACAGTATTTTCTCCTGTCATCAGTTTTGGAAGCAGGAAGGACTGTATCAAAGACAGCCTGACATTCAACCCTATATCTCTGGCCACTCGAGAGGCTCCCTTGGATCCCCAGCAGGCAGTACTACACAGTGCCTTCTCTGAGCAAAGGTTCCTCCTTCCCCCTTCCTTGTGTGCTTGGCAGCCATATGTATAACTCTTTCTGTTATAGTTACTGGATGTTGGCTAATTTCTTTCTCTGCACCTCCTCAAAAAGTGTAGCTTTCCTCCCGTTTGTCTCTCCTGTGAATCTTAAGTATGTGGTCAACTACCAGAAGATTTCAGTAAAAAAAATAAACACCAAAAAACAAAAAACGCAGCTGAATACAGCTTGATTTTCAGTGGTCACTGTATTCTCTCCATTCAGTCATGCTTAGCAGCTGTCTCAACCATTTTGCAAGGTTACGCTAGAAAATATGCTATTATTTTTGTAAACTTCTGCTTTCAAGTTCACATGAAGCTTGATGTTTTTGAAATCCATCTTCTAAAAACACAAGTTCGTGTTCTAAATTGCTAGTATGGTTTTGATGAAACTGATGGACCTCCTTTTGATTTATTTGATTAGACTTTCATTTCTTCTACAGAAGAAAACTGACACTGCAGCAAGAATAGTAATTACGGCCTGCATAACAGACAGACTTCTTTAACCTGCCTTTTACTAGATTTTCTAGAAGTAACTGTCTCGTTATCAGCTTGATGCTTTTTTGCCCTTCTGGTAGGAACCCTTGTAATCCTGATGCTAAAGTTCTTTCATTCCACTTGGAAATGCTACTTTCCTTAGAAAAGTTGCTGTACTGGGTGTTTCTATAAGGGTGAAATACCTGCTTTTTTGGTTTTGCTTTTTTCATAACTGGGTTTTCTTTTTAAGTTCCCTTTAAGAGTAGTCTGCTATCATGTTGGATATGTTCAGCCATCTACAAAACACATCTCTAGTAATCACTGCAATGCAGGAGATGGGAAGTCAGTACATGGATGCAGTTTCATACCCTGCACTCCAGCCTCACTGTCCTGTCCAGGAAGGTCAGATTGCCAGTTCTTCATGGGAGTTTCCCTTTGGTACTTGCACCTTTGTGTGGACGTGAATGGTTTGTGTTAGTAATTAACATTACAGAGGCTGTTTTAAGGGTCCAAGCTTGCATTTGTGCAGGGATATATTCTGTTGTTTCTGATGGTATTTTTTCTGGTTCTCTTCCCCTCCACTTCATTCTTCTTGTAAGCTGATAAACTTATGCTGCCTTTTGTCTTTTGGGCAGTTTCTCCTGCTATTCTGTTACAGCAACTGATGAAAACATACAGAAATCTATGTTTAAAAATTGGGAAGGTGTAGTAAATGAGGCAGAGCTTGCCTTATTAGCATCTGTTACTGCCCAGCATCTACCACCGAGTCAAACAGCCATGAGACCCTAGATTTCAGCAGGTTTTATGTTAAGAGGCTAATGCTGCAGAGTGGTATCTTGTTAGGTGATAATTTAGCCAGACAAACAAAATCAGACATGATCTTTTTATGGTTATTATTATTGTTCTTGTTCTTATAGTCCCTAAGCTCACTTCCTTGCGAGCTCTCAGAGATGCAATAAAATAATAACAAAACAATACAAAAAAACACCCAAGAAGAATTCTGAAGCATTTCTGGCATAATTTGTTGCACATTTCCTGTGTATTTATACATATGATGAAAAGAAAATAATGTCTCACATTTGTGTTTCATTTCGCCTTTCTCATATTTTTCAGAACTGGTTTTATGCATCACATGTATTTGTTTTGCTTTAGTTTGGTTTCATTGGTTGTGAATAGAAGGTTCTGGAATGCAGTTTCTGAATACTGTATTTGTGCTGAACAGTTTCAGCCTTTCACCTTAAGACTGCTGGGAGATAGGAAGTAAATAAAAAAAACCTGTCTGTTTTTCGG
>NW_010518540.1:0-9284 GCF_000687285.1 Phaethon lepturus
CGGGGCGGTGCCGGAGCCGCCCCGATAACGGGCGGGCGGGGCTGCGGGGAGCGCCGGCTTTTCCCCCTCTTTGAGCTGGGTGGGATCGCGGCCGCGCGGCCAGCGAGCGTTCGGAACGGGGTTTGCCAGCGGGGCCGAAAACAAGTTGCGTGCGGCTATTCAAAAGCAAGTTTGGAGTCCGTGCTTCTGCGGGATGGGAGGTTGAAAATGGAAGCGGCTTTATGAAGCAGAGCGCTGCTGAATTGCGTCCTTCGCCCGGAAAGTAAGTGCAAGTTCAGCTGGTGGGGCTCGGGGGCATATCCCGTGAGGCAGCATGCCCCCGGTGGGATACCTCCCTGTGCTTGGAAGTGGTTCCGTGACCTGCAAATCGCCAAAAATTCCTATTTAACTCTGTATTGCAACTGTGTATCCTGTTGCAGAAGTAACCGTATTTTGTTACTTTTGAGCCCAAGTGTCTGATCTCGGGTATTTCAGAGCATGGGAGCTGAAAATGGCTTTAACTCCTAGTGCAGTTTGGTGATAATTGGGAAGCAAGGAAATAGGTGGTTACCCCCACTTGTTTTTTTGTTAGAGGCTTGCAGAAATTGTGAAGGGTGGGTTGACTCCCATCCTCTACTGTAATGTTAGTTTTATTGGCTAATTCTTGACAAAGCATAAGAACAGCCATTTTACAAGAGCTGGCTGGCTGGAGGAAAGCAGCATTCATTCCTCTCTGTATATATTTTGGAGAGATACTCTTGCAATCAAATGAAAAACCAGAAAAGCAACAAACACAGGTATTTTCAAAGCTCATTCAAGGAGTATGTGTAAGTTTCTTAAATTTGACTGTCCCAGTATGAAGTTGCTAATGCAAAGTGTGAAAAAGTAGCATTTTTTCAGGCATTGAGCCCAATTCCCTGGTGGCATAAATTCAGAAAACACATAAATGGCAATGCAGCATACTTTGGACTTGGTATTTGTAGATACACAGTTTAACATAATTTTCACAGAACTCTTTTAAGTACATTCTCTGCTGTGTGAGCAAACATGGCGATTACATTTAGCCGTTCAGACTTTGACTCGTTTGTTACATAAGAGTATGATAAATGAAATAATAATGGACAATATGATTTTTTTGTTTGTTTACTTTTGAGTAAATGACAGCTTTTAATATCTCTAACGTCCTTGTTTTCTTGGCTGGGTATATCTCTGCCTTTGCGTTTTTACCATGCCTTTGCATGTTTTAGATTACATCCGAGGGCTAGGATTCCCGCTTACATGTTCCTGTAGGTTGGACATGAGAGACTTGACAAGCAAGATAAATTTAAAAGGGGTGTTGTGAAGAGAAAGTTTCCCTTTTATTGAACATTGCTAGCAAGGTGAAGGTCATGAAACTGTACAGAATTGAATGAATTAGAGCATGCAAATAAGAGGACAAAACTGGCATTCGCAGCACAGAATGGAGAATGATGTATTTTGGACTTCTCTACCCTGTTTAATTTGGTGTAGAACTAATGTAAGCTTAAAAAATAAATTAAAGTTTACTTCTCTTGTAGTTGTGCTCTGTGCTTCCTAGAAGATGAGATGCTATGGTGAGGATGGGGTTGAGCTGGTGTGGCTTCTGTGCCTGCTCTGTGCCTCACAGCTGGGGGCACCTGGGAAGCTCACGGTGTGGAGGAAACCAAGGGAGATGCAGCCTCTGCCACTGCCTTAGAGCAAGCCTTGCTTTTTCTGTCAGCTTTCATTTGCAAACCACTCCTATCCCTCTGCTCTCTGAAATACACGGCTTATATGTATCTGGTGGGTCTTGGCTGCAGAAGGATTTTTTGAGTTGCAGTTTACTATGGTCATGGGGCTTGGAAATTGTAGGGTAAATAGCTGCTCAGTAATACAAGCTCTGCAGTAGTCGTACTCAAAATACTCTTTTCGGTTCCCTCCAGAGGAGTGCTAAAATCTGTGAAATATTGAGATTTGTACATGTGTACACTTTAATTAATGCTGCTGGGAATTTCCATAGCTTTCATAGCTGAACACTTGCTTTAAATAGGATGTTTACTATGAATCTTTAGTTAGTGCTTCAGGAATCCCATGAAACTAACAGGAGAATTGAAACTCTCTGTTAACAAGATACCTTATTTAAAAGGTAAAAAATCCATATTTAGCTTTTTCCCCTGACTTGCAGAATCCTTATCAGTGTAACTTTGTAGAAACTTTGTTTCTGAGCCCGTTTTACTTGAGGATATGCTGGAGCTAAGTAAGTTACCAAGGCTGTGACCACAACAAAAATAATGGGCAGCTGCTATAAGTTTTGGCCTTTGCAGCTTAGTAGAGAGGGATCTGTGTATCAACACTTGGTTTTTCAGTTGATCAAACTGTATTAGAGTTTTCTCATTTATGGGAGCCAGTTCATTTGCCTGCAGCTGATAAAAGGGTGACCACAACAGTTCCTGCCCCGTGCCTGGCCATTCTCCCCCAGCTCCGGCAGAGCTAGTGAACCTTGCCTGAATTAGCCCTGTAGACATAAAAGCCAGAGGAAGGTGAATGGTAGGGGAGGATTGCCTAAGCTCCTGCCGTTGAAGCTGTTGTCAAGTATCTATTGGTTTTCCTGTGATTGTGCAAATTCTGTGGACTGAGGTGTTTGGGAGACCATTGTTGCTCCTTGAGAAAGCTTTATCTATGTTTAGAAAACTGCATTGGTGCAGGGTCTGAGGGGGGTGGGATTTTTTGTTCACCTTTGTAGTGAAGTAGAGCAGATGGTTTTTGGTACGATGGTCTTCCTCTTCTGTTAAAGGGGAATAGAAACACTTAAGAAATTTTTTTTCATTGTGTTTTAGGAACACTTCAAGAATGAGTCCACCACAAGAGAGAAGTAGAAATTCCTGCAGCAGTGAGCCTCTGGCAAAGTGCCTTCAAGCAAAGAAGGACTTGGAAACAGCTATATCTGGAATTGTCAAAGCTGAACAACAGATTAAAGAGAACTGGCGGGAGGTAATTTTAAACTATTTTTTAAAATGTTTTAATAACTAACATGACTTTGACAGTTTTTATTACTTCAGAGTACTTTCTATTATGATGATGGTCTGAAATTTTCTTAGAGACTTGCAAGCATCTTGTATAATTTGGTCATGCTCTTGGTAAAGGTATTCCTGTATTACTAGCTTAGGCCGCAGAATTTACTAAAGCTGTTGGTTGAAACATCAGAATCAAGAGATACTGAAAATACCATTGTTCTTTGATACTTCTTTAAAAGTAGCCTTGGAACGTTTACTAACTTGAGTCACATGGTGCTGTGGTTGACTGTGGTTTGTGTTTGAGAAATAAATTACTCCGAAAATGCCACTTATCTGTGACAAATACTATTTTGTAATTGGCGCAGCATAGGCTTGTTTGTACTCTTTGACAGCTGTTCTAGAAATGGTACATGTTACCTTACAGGTAAAAGCCAAGATTCACAGCCACATAAGCCGCCACCTGGAATGCCTGCGCAGTCGGGAAGTTTGGCTGTTTGAGCAGGTAGATCTCATCCAGCAGCTGAAAGAGGAGGCGTTGCAGCAGCAGGCGCAGCAGCTCTATTGGGTACGATTTGGTTGTAAATTGTTCCACCGGCACCTTCATGTAAACTTTGTCCTTGCAAGTGTTTTCTCTATTTTAATCTTAGAAGCTGAAACAATAGCATGTATTTTGTCTTCCCTGCAGTATTTGGGACAATTCAATTGCCTTATTCATCAGCTGGAACGCTCCTACAGTAACGAGCTAGCAAAACAGATTTCAGTTTGCCTGGAGAGGTAAATATAGTCTAATATGCAAGTTAACACAATTGGTATTTATTTTGACTTATGAATTTAATCTGATTTTTGATTCTAATAGAACTAATAATAGATCTAACTCACTGTTTCCACATTTTTAATGGTTCCTAGAAATAAGATCTTTAAAGCAGTCTGAGATACGATTCTTCTCATTTATTTTTATCTTGGATTGAAAATACAGGACTATAGTGAGCAGTGGAGGTACTCATTTGCGCAGAGTATTTCAAATACAGTTGTTGATGGCAGATGAGGTAATAAGAAGAACATTGTGTTTTGCTGGCTATTTATTCTGTTCTTGGTTTGTGGATAGGCATCTCTTTATTTTTATGCAAGTATTAAAACTTCTTCTGTTACCTAATTAGTGCCAAGCCAGATGAAGATTGTAATTTTTTTTTCTTCTTTTTATAATTATTATTTTACTGTTTCAGACTGGAAAGTCTTACTCTTAAACCAGAGGAGTCTTCCATCCTGAATTTTGAGGCTGACACATCTAACCTTCGCCAGGCTATTACCTCATTTGGTTCAATTAAAACGATGGTAAGCACCAAGACTTGCCTGCGTTGGAATATTTGGGGGAAAAAAAAAAAAACACAACAACTTTTTTTTTGAGGCAGTAGTGTGATATATTCCAAGTGATATTTCTACTTTTAGTTATAGCTTCAGTGATCTTGTGTACAGGTCATATAGTTTTAGCTGTATAATGTACACACAGTGGTTTATTAACTATTGCATGTAGCTCTGATTTTGAGTGAGCTCAGATCTAGTAATGTACATGTTGTTTTAATGTATTTTGGCCAAGACTGAGGGAATGATGGTTATATTCTTACTCTATTCCAGCAACTGAAAATTAACATTATGGTTTTCTTTAAATATTAAGAGTTATACATCGTAGATGGCTTTCTGTGATACAAATATTCTGGGATTCTTATGTAAGCAGCATATCTCCTGTATTATTGTAGTTAATTTCCTTAAAGGAAGTGGACTGAAGGTAGTATTTTTGTAGTAACTCGTTCTCCATTCTGTTTTCAAATGTTGAGAAAATTGTTAGCCACAAAGAACTGACCAGTTGTAACTGGTTTTACTTCTACTTTATAGCAGAATTCATCCTAGAAACTGGACAAAATTGAGATTTTAAATTACCTCTCACTTTTCTTTCCTTACAGCAAACCTCAGAGAGAGAGAATACTTCTCCCTGGTTCCCAGGGCAGAACTGTGCCCTAATGAACTGTGAGCAGGTAAAATTAAGGCTTGTATCTGTGAATGTTTAATTGTATTAAAGGGAAAAGGAGAACTCAAGCACAATACATTAGCTTGCTTGAGTAATGACTTCTGTTTGTTTGTTAAGATGTTTGAGTAGTCTATTGGTCGCTGTGCTGAGCATTACTGATTGATGTTTTAGCTGCTCCAGGAACAGATGTGCAAGAACAGAGTATGAAAGTGAATTTGGAGTGTGACTGTCAGTTAGAAATTTTTAATTGAATATTTCTTGATGTTGTCAAGTTAGGACTTAAACTAGCTGGTTCCTTTCAATACAGAAATTAATGGGAAATCTTCTGTTGGGCTCTGCACAGAAACAGCGTCAGTGAAGGAGGTAGCAAATTAGTAATGGGAATTGTGGAAGGGTTATGGTTGGGTTACACGTATCAGAACTGTGCGCTGTAGAAATGTCCCTTTCTTGTCATTTGCCCTTTGAAGAATCTGGGATCACAAAACAATCTATTGCAGTGGCTTACAGTCATACAGGTGATAGAAGATTTACTTTTTGCTTAATTAGAAGGGACTGGTTTTTCTTTTGGTTCAGAAATACTGATGCATGTTGAATGCTTGTTTTGATGTTCACCATAGATTACCTCAGCAATTAGACTTTCTCATAACTAAGAACATTCTTTCTCAGCAGAAAACATTGTGTGGGACAGTGAGTGACTCGCTTGCTGACTGGTTACTTGGAAGCAGACCTGTGGGTGCTTGCCAGGCTCCGTATGTTCCCAGCACCAATCTTGAAGAATGGGTTACACAAAAATGTGTGTCAGAGCCCAGCCAGGTAAGCCTTTTATGCACTAACCTAGTTTTTAACAAAGGGGAAAGCGCAGTATCCGATTGCAGGCAGAATATGGTGGGAATTAAACCTTCTGTAATTCTCTTCAACTAATACTTTTGCACTTACTCTCAGAATGTGCCAAGCTGTAACCGTGCAAGCAGTTACTGAACATTGTCTTTTAGTGTTAATAGATGCATTTAAATGTGTCTTTACTAGGATTTAAATTCTTCCAAAGTCTGTTACTTTGAGCAAGCCTGGGGAAATCTGAAAGATTTGGAAAACTGGCTCCTACAGAATCAACAGCGTAATGTTGCTGGGAAGACAGACTCCCCTGGACGCAAGGACTCCACCTCTACTTTCAGCTCATCCTTTTCCACTATTGAAAAGCTGGAGGAATTGGAATCCCTTGGACAAGAAGAGATGGACCTTTCTGACTGGCTGCTTACTCCTGACACAAAAAATGGCAGTGGTGCTTCAGACGAGAAATGGAAGTATGAATTTAAACCTTTTAGGGAAGAATTTAATTTGAATGATTGGCTCCTCAAAGCTGAAACGTGTACCAGTTGTCGTGGCAGCCAGATCAAAAGTGTGGAAATTGAGAACCTGGGAAATCTGAAGTGCCTGAATGAGCATCTTGATGGAAAGAAATCACCCACTACATCTGCTGTAAATGCTTGGCTTCTTCAGCATCCCCAGGCCCCATTTAAGGTGGAAGATGTGTGCAAAGCTAATGAGCTGTGTGCCAGCTTTTCTGAGTGTGTGTGTGATGAAAACTGTGGAAAAGAGGCTCTGTGTAAATGGCTTCTGAAGAAAGAAGGGAAGGATAAAAATGGAGTCAGCCAGAAAGATGTACCAAACCCTGAGCACGAGAAGACAAAGTCTGTTGCCAGTACCTGGCTTAACCCCACACAGCAGCTCACAGGGGAACCTGTTAGTTCAGAGAAAGCGGATTATTCAGCAGAGATCGCAGAACCCTTGAAAGTATTGCTGGAAAGGCCCCTGACGAGCTGGCTAGCCAAGTCTGAGCACACGGCAGAAAGCGCAGAAGAGAAGGCGAGTAGGGAGAAAGCAGATAATAATTTCAAGAGTCCTTTCCTAGACCTCTTGGCTCCATTCCACCTCCCTTTGAATGTAAACAGTTGGGTGTTGACTTCAAACAATCTAGAAAATGCTAACCCGCCTCCAGCAGAAGATAAATGGCTTCTACGCAAGAAAGCACAGGTGAGCATGCTCCTAAGTTACTGCTGTGTTCTTAAGCCAATGTTCTGGGTTTATTGTTTTACTGAATTTAATGCCTGCCTTCTCTTCCAAACTCATAGCTCTTCTGGATGATACTGACTGACAATTTTTAGGTTTCTTAGCACTTTTAATGTTTTCAGTGATTATTACTAAGTTACTTAAACGCTGGCCTCATCCACTTAACACAAAACAAGTTAATTTTGAAGTACAGTTAGGTGTGCTAAAACGAAGAAAGTATTCATCCCCAAGACTCAGAAGTCAGTTTTATTTTCTTTGTGAACACTTTACAGAAGTTGAAGATGCATCAGAATGTATTTATGTTTGGAGATCAGTAATTAAGGTGACTTCTCTTTCAGGACTTTGGCCTTCCTACAGTTTGCGACCTTTTTGCCTGTATGAAACTCAATGGAGATAAAGAAAAATGGCTGTATCGGACTCCTTTACAGGTAGGATGCACAGAATATATTAGAACAGCTGAGCCTAAGCAAAACTCGGGGGTACAGCATACAGATGATGGCAGCTAACTGACATCTTCAGAGTTCTCTACATGTGACGTTTAACAGCATTGTGATTTTCTCCGCATATGCCTTTTTAATAGCTTGGACCATTCTGTTTTTTCATTATTCCTCCTCTTTTGATTGCAAGCCAGGGAGAGACTTATGTTCTTGCGTAGATCACTCTTCAGCTGATTGACACGTGGTAAAATATTGGTAACTTCTATTGTAACTAAAACGTGCAATTATTGTCTAAATTTCCAGGCAGCTTCTTTCTTATCTTGGTTGTGTCTTTACAGCTGATGTCATGTTTCTTCTCTCTGCCAAGATAACTCTTTTAACATTGTTTTGGAAATTCATGAAAAAAGTTCTTTCTTAGCAGGCGTACTTCAAACCCTAAAAGGCAAGAAATGCAGTTCCAGGAAGTATTTCAGTATGATTTTTTTTTTGTCCCATAGTATAATTTTTTTTTGTCTTATACATGTTTGTTTTTGTTTTTTGTTTTTTTTTCAAAAAGTGTTGCTCTCTGTTTATCAAAGAGAATAACCCAATTTTAAATTTGTTTAGATGTGAAGAACTGGAAGCATTGAAATCATCCCCTTCCCGCTGATCAATCGCACATCACGCTGAGTGACTGCAGCCACCTGAATTCCTGTGTTTGTGTTTGGCTGTCTGCTTTTTCTTCTAAAATTATAACAAAAAGAAAGATTACTCATATAACAGAGTTATGGTGCAGAAGATGCCTTTTTGTTATGATTAATTCTGAAATGTAAACCCACTGAGCATAAGCAATCTGATACTATAGAGGTGTTAGTAAATTCGCATCTGTTATGGGACTGCGTGAATCTTGTTGAAGCCAGTGCAAGTATAAAGCAGAATCTCCCTGGTGCTGTGAAACATCCACCTTTGGCAGTGACTTTGGAAGTGTTGCTGTTCCTTTCAGCTGCTACAACTTTGTCATGAATTGGGTTCCAGCTTACTGGGATTGCAAGATACCTTGGGCTGTATTTGGAAGCAATTTCTTTTACTGAGCAGTTGCTAACTTTAAAAGTTTCATTTGCATCTTGTATTGGTGCATCTCCCAGCTGAGTATGTGTAGTCCAGATTTTGAAAAACACTGAAAAAGCTGCAAGATGAAATGTGTTTGTTTCTGCTAGTTTTAGATAATTCATAATGAACTTTTATTGACCCAACCACTGGAAAGCAGGCATCTTAGCCATGTAATACTTAAAACGTAGTATTTAGGAATTTGATGCCTGCTCATCAGATTGATGTCATGCTTTTTTATTGGGAAACACTAACTTTGCAGACTGCGTGGCTCCTGCTGATCTGTTTTAAAGCTGTTGAAGCTGTGGATTTCCATGTTACTATGCATGTGAAAGCAGGGTCGAGTCACTCTGATCCCTATAGCTGTGGACATAATATGACCAATACCTCTTTAGGTACATAGCATTTTGAACCCATAGGAAGGAGTGCAGAGATGTTTGATGGAAATGTGGATCACGCCTGCCAGCTTGCATGAAAAACTGTGACCTTTTTTTTTTGTTTCTGGTGCGGCTTCTACTCACTTAACCAATTGCTCTTAATGACTATAAAAATAGCCACCCTTTCTCCCCATCCCTGCAGCCTGCCTGGGAATAAAAGTGATTTCAGTTCTTCACAACACTTAGAAAAGTTATTAGCAAGATCCAACCTTGGTATCATTTTGCGATGTGAAGGCATTCCGGT
>NW_010518540.1:9315-31363 GCF_000687285.1 Phaethon lepturus
TTAAAAATAAGTTTTTAGTCTGAGAGGGGGACACTGCACATCTGAAACCAGACCCCAAAAGGGCTTAACATCAGGGACCACTTGAGGCTTTCGTACTTTCATAGCTGGGGCTTTCTGCTGGAAGCAGGAAGGTGTTTTTGAAGTTTCCCTTCCCCTTTGAACGTGTCCTTGTTGCCGTATGGGAAGAGTGCACTGTGACTAACTCCCATAATAGCCTAATTTCATTAGTAGTTGAACTCAAAGAAGGTGATTGACGTGCAGCCCACTTCTTATAATTCCTCGTAGTCGTCATTGTGTGCTATTTTGTCAGTTCATTATGAGCCTTTAAAACTTGGGGGTATGTATTCCTTTACTTACTCAACTGACTTGTTATCACTAATTGGTATTTACGTAAAACATTGATTAGTCTTTTCCATTAAAAAATAATTGCAACCAGAGGTGTGGTATGTCTCCTTTGCAAGATGGTTAACAAAGAATGCTGCGGCACCTTGCCTAGATAACTTCTGTTTAGAAGCCACTGCAGCTCTGCTTCCATCCCCGTACTGGACTCACATGTTTTAGTTCTGGCCCTGGCACCCTGAACACCCCTCACAGGTAACTCCTGTCAACTGCTGCACCGAAATGTAAGCCCCTGGACAGGCGGCTGGTATCTCTAAGTCACCCAGCCCTTACTCAGCTGCTTTAAGTAGTACAGATTTAGACAGTGATGTGTGTTTCTCATCACTTTCAAACACTTGAGGAGGATTTATGGATTTTAGTGGCCTTCAGTCCTCCCATGGCTGTAGAAAAGCTCTGGTCTGGGTGCACAACTGGAAGTTAATTCCTGTCTGGCTCTTCTGTTCTCCTGGTTTTTGAGCATCAGACATGTTTTGTTCCTCCTTTGAGGATTTTTCCATTCCTTTAAGCTGGTAGAGGTGACTTAATCCAGGCTGCATTGTAGCATTAAGAGAACATTCTTACGAGACAGCATGCAGCTGGGCTTGGCAGCCTTTCAGTGATGATACCTTGAATTTCATGTGTGGGTGTGCACACACACAGTTCTTAAAATGGACTAGAGGTTCTTTGTTAGAAGCAGCCACGTGCAGAACTCCTGAACATCTATCCTGAGAACAGCTTTCAAAGAGAGGGAGAAAAATACTTCACCCCTTCCAAAGATGAGGAAGACAGAGTAGCTGGAGCAGAGAATGCTATTCCTGGCTTCTCTGGACAGCAGTTGGAGACCTTTTTTTGAACCATCTGAGATTATCAGGTTGTACCGAGGAATGGGGTCCTTTCTGAAATGCTTAATTCTACTTCTCTCCCTCCCTGTGGAGCTGGAGCAGCTATCTCCCACTTCTCCCTCAGCTGAGTTTCTGTAACAAACGAATCCTCCTAACTTGCTTCCATGCCAAATAAATAAACAACATGCGTTGTGGTCACATAATGTATATATTGGTGGAAGCATGGAGCTTTATGGCTAATTTCAGGCGGGAGACTCTTCACGAGCCAAGAGCGTGCCTGGTGCTGGCCTGTTCAGTCCCTGCCACCCAGAGCTGCTGTGGGCAGCAGGGGCTGGCACCCAGCTTCAGCTGGTGGGGGGCAGAGGCCGGCGCTCGGCGGGCAGCTGCTGATGGCAGTGGTGCAGTCTGGGCGAGTCACGAAAGCAAACTGCTTTCTCTGCTGGACACGCAGGGAGCTGGGGATGCCCATTGCAAAAGTGTGAGCCAGCCCCACTGCAGAGCCCTTTAAAGGGAGGAGCAGGCGGGTGCCAGTGGCAGCGGAGGCATCCTTCCCTCACCGGCGCCGACCTGGAGCCGGACTGCTCGCAGGGCTGCTGGGGCACCCAGACGCCCAACTCCTTGGGCTCAGACCTGCTGTGGTGGAAGTCACAGGACAGGGAGAAAGGGTGGCTGACGGCAGAGAGAGACATCCGAGGGGAACGTAAGGCCGGTACTAATGATGCTGTGGAAGCACCAGAAGAGGCTGTAGTGCCCTTTGGTGTCACGGCAGTGCCTGGCATGCAACAGCACAGGCCAGTACTCAGAGCGTACACAAAGCTCCACTTAAAACGTACCAATTTCCTATCTAGAATTTATTAAGTATAAGTGTAACCTTCTGTTAAAGCAAAAAAAGGATTTTTCTCCTGCTTTTTCAGTCCCAGATTTGGTCAGAGGAAACACAGGCTATGAACACTGGATCATTTTTCTGCCCTAACATACATTTCTTTCCTGTTTTCAGAAGTAGGTTCCACTTCCTGGAGGAAGCTGGAGATTCCACCACATGACTAGTCATTTTTCAACAAATTCCCCCAACTGTAAGAGAAGTTGCCTGCTGACAGGGAATGGTCAAAGTGGTTTGCCAAAAAACACAAAAGCAGCTTTACAAGATTCAGAAAGCGTTCACTATTCCGTTTGTCTCAAACTCCCTCACTTACTGCCACAGCATGGAAAGCTGTCTCAGATCTATCAGGAGAACTAGATGCTGTAACTGGCACTGCAGGAGGATAAAACACCACTCTTCAAGATGGCCAAGGTCTCCTATGCTCACAGGAAACATGGCATGGGAGGACTATTGCTTGCTTGCCACATCCTGTTTACAGCTTGATTTTAGTTCTTTTATTCCTATTGAACTCAGATACACTTTTGGTCACAGTTTTAAGTAGCAACTTTGTACTGATTAAATTGTGAACACAGCAAGTCTTGACATAGAACATCATAAAGATGTTCTCTGTATTCCATACTTAAAATTCACCTCCCTCACTGCTGCCTCCATGTTGATTGTATTTCATTGCTCAAGCTATGGGTCACTCCATTTACAAACAGGTTATGAACAAAAGCTTTTAATAGCCCTAGAAACACAGCTATTTCAGAAAAATAGCTATTTCAGAAAAACGCACTCAGCTCTGCCCCTGAGGCAAGCAATTCCAGGAAATTTGAGGTTATTGCAGATCCGATAACACGCTAAGTTGTCTCAAGAGTCAGCCTAGCCTTAAGGTGGTGGCAACTGTGAACTTGCAAAAGCTTGTTCCTACATTATCTGCAGTGCACCTAAAAGGAAATTTGTGAAGCTTCACAGTTTTCCCACTTCAATTAGGGACAGAGTGCTTCTGGCTTGTATTTCAGTCCTGAAAAAGTCTCTAGCTAAACTGAAAGACACCTTTCAAAGTTCCTGACACTTAGAAAGCAGCCCTCCCCCACCACCAGCCACCAAAGCAGCTATCAGTCCTTCATCCAGCATCGTCAAATGCATAGGAGAGTAAGTCCTACTAAGAATAACAGCAACATGTGTGGGGAGGAACACACCAATGCCTACGGGCAGAGAAGCAGCAGCTCGGGAAGAAAGTGCATGCGTTTTCCTGATGCCCCACCCAACAGTGCTACGCAGCTGGTGCCGATGTCACCTTCCTGCAGCCTGTGAGAAGGACAGTTTCTTTGGTGGTGTGGCCCTCAAAAAATGCATGCTGGGAGGTCCAGCTCTTACACCACAGCAGTAATGGCCCACTGTCTTTTAGCCCACTAAAAGACAGCAGAACATAAGGCTTAACAAGAAACAGCATTTACAAAGCAGGTGCGAAAAGACCTGTTTTCTTTCCTTTATGGTACATCTAGTTAAGTGCTGGCATATAGCATCTGCTGTGTATCCAAGCAAAGCTAATAATTGGGTTCAACTGTGAAGCCTTGTTAGCTAGAGCACTTGCTCTATAAAAACCTAGTCTCAGGAGTCATTGTCTCCTAAAGAAGCTTCTCGGCAAAGTTACATTTCTCATCAGAGGAAGGTAAGAGCTACTACCTTCCCTCTATTGCTTTTTTGAAGTTTGTTTTGTTGCGCAACAGTTATCAAGAGCTGTTTAAACAGGGAGAACTCAAAGTAAACTCTTATTTTGCATTAAGTTGTCTACCGAGCAGCAAGTTTCTCATTTTTCCCTTGCCCTGCCTTTCTGCTGTCTCAGACCTGTTTAATTATTTAAAAACTTAAGGAATGAGATGTTACACAGTAACTCTGATTACTGAACTAATTCACAATTTACTGTTTAATTTATCTGCAAACAATGCTTGGTACATGGTTTAATTTTAACACCAGAGAAGGCGAAGGTTCATCGCACATCTTCATTCTGCCGATAACCTGCAAACATTATTTTTTGGGGGAAAAAGCTTGTCACTGATTAAAAATCCTGTAATAAGCAATGAGAAGAGTATTTATATTGCTTGGTTTCTAGCTGTTGGCTAAACGAGTTCCAAGATCCTGGAGCACCCAAGTGTTGTGATGATCCAGTGGCAGCTGTTCTGCCACGGCAGCTGTACCTCATCCAGAAACCACTAGTTCCTTATTTATTAGAGCACATAAGGGGATGGAGTCAAGCCCTGGTATGCCTCACCACTACCTCGCATCAGGAGACAGTCAGCCTGTTAGTTCATTTCCCCTCACCCCCTAGGTCCCCCAGGATTTTATCACATCAGTCCCTCAAAACAAAACTGTAAATAGGAGTTGCTGGATGTGGCACATCTTTGCCTTATCAGCAGTAGGAACAGCAACGCATACAAACGGTGTTGCGGAAGTACCACCCTTTTTATTAATGAAGATGTTCCTTTTTACCGCTTACCCTGTGCTGCCAGAATAACAAGCCGTGCTCTGTGCCAGCTGCTACAGAAGGCTCCCGCTGGCTCCAGCTGCCCAGGAGCTGGCTGCCTGGGTGATGTGCGTTGAAAGACTGCAGTGAATAGCTCTATGGACACAGACTTTATTACGCAGCGCTATCGTTGTAGTACGCGCAACCGAGCAACCTGGTCGTGCAGCAGGTACAGCTATGGGACTTGAGCATGCCTCATAGCTCTGGCCCAGGGCTAGCTGGTGAGCGTGTCAGGGAGACTCTATCTCGGTGGCCACTCTGCTCACTTGTGGGTCCAACAAATATTGCCGCCTCTCCAGCAACTGGCTGGCGGGAAGGAAAGGGCCAGTCCAGCTATGTGGTGTCAAGAGGTTCCTCCCAGCATAGCTTCCTTCGGTTTCACGCTAATTGTAAATAAAATAGGAAGGGGCACCAGACAGATCTCGCAACTGATTTGATTGGTGACTATGCAAGCGTGTCCTCCGTCCAGCGCTGGCTGCCCTGCTCAGAGGGACTGCCGGGTTATAGAGCCCTTCATGTGCTCCCAGTTGTTATAGAGAGCGTAGAGGCCAGTAAGTGTCAGACCTGCAATACCACCTCGTGCTATCCCACGCACTCCACCTGAAAAAGAGAAACAGATTAAAACCCATTAAAGTTATGTCCAAGGAAATGGTCAGCTACAGCAACTCCCAAGAAGCTGTTCAAATCCAGAGGCATCTTAATCCAACACAGTTTTTCTTTGAGTAACGTTCTAAAGTGTACCTGTGCTAATTCTACCCTCCCCAAAAAACCTGCTGCCAGGCTCAAGAAAGGTCATTCCTGATCCTGACGCTAATTCTGCTGGTATGACTTCCTCTCAAACTATGTTTGCACTACTGCCCGAGTGAACCACTACAGAACATTTGAAGCAAAGATGGCTTTTCCCAAGTCCTACTTTACCTATTCCATCTGTCTTCAGCACAGGTGTTTACAGACAGATATGATCTTTTCCTGCTTTAAGAACTTCTCTGGTTAGGATTTTGGATGAGGAATAATAATAATGTCTGTATGTTATGGTAACTAGGTTTGGGGGGAAGGAGAAAGTATGGGAGCAAAATAAGTGAACACAACAGCAGCTGATGTGGACTTGACCTTGGGTGTCACAGATTCATGAGGGTCATCATGCAGCACATCACTGCTTTTGTCTCTTTGGAATTTTAAAGCCTTTTGGAAAAAAAAAAAAGTATATGAAAGGGATCAACTGGCAAGAATTTACTAGGGCATACACTGAACAACTTTCTTTATTCTTACTATTATTAATCTTCAAAATTGTAATCATATTGCAATGACAAAAATTGAGTCATGCGAGTGATTAAAAAAAAATTTTTTTTAACTGCACCCTCAAAACTTGAAGCTCCTGCAAGTTGTTAAGGTGAAAATATAGTGCAAGTTTGGCTACTACTGGCAGCCAGCACACGTGGCTGGAGCTGGGAGTCATATGGCATTACAAACTCAATTCCACCCATGTGAGGGTTGTGGTGTACAGGGGCAGAAGTAGAGACTTCTGTTTCTTTTACTAAACAGTAGAATGTTTCTATTTCTCAATAGGAGAAAGTGCCTTGGGAAAGCTCCCAGTATGTACTGTAAATGCACAGGAACACCTGAGAGTAGGGTCCTCAACACTAGGAAAATTTCATAGAATTTGATTCTGCAATGTTTATCAATCCCAGCTGAAGCAAGTTAGATAACGTGTACAGTATATAGAACAAGGCCAATTTCACCTTACAGCTTGATAAAACCTGCCTGCTTTATTAGTAAAACTGATAGTGGAATTCAGGTTCCTCAAACTTGAAAAGAAATGCATCTCAGTAATCGGTGGTGGATTTTTTTTTTTTCCCCCATCATGGGTCATAAAGTTGTCTCACTTAGGCTTGTGCATTTAGGCTTGTACTGGGGCAAAAAGCTGTTGGCGTCATCTAGACTGAGACTGCATTACCTGTGCTACAAGATTAAATGGGTATCATTGGAGTTGTTAAACCTACTTGCATTGCCCAGGCACGTAACTAAACCAAGAAGCTGCAGAAGTGATAGCAGAAGTTGGACTTTGTACTGGAGATCATGTCTAGCCATAGTTTCTAGAAGTTTCATTGCCAGATTAGCTGTGATGATTCACGTTTTTTTGGGATGTAAGTCCAACTGAGTTCACTGCCCTACAAGAACTCAACAGCTCTAAGGAAAGACACACCATTTATGCAGCTACGTGCCTAAATCAAGATTTAGGAACATGAATGTAGACTTCTATTTTTAATAATTCGTCCTGAGGTTTTTTCACAACAAGCTTTTCATATGAAGGGGCTGCAGCTAGGTACACAGAACTAACCATGTGCAAGCAGCTTCTGGCAAAAAGCCACAGGTGAAATTTAAAGGACACTTTGTGCAAAACAAATATTTGAGATAGTCTGTAAAAATAGTAACTCCTCATTACTTTTGGGAAAATGAATAAAATGTTAGAGCCTCATTTTTCTGCTGTTCACGTTAGGAAGCAATTGCTCAGAGATGGAACCCCCAAACAGGGCTCCTAACCATTCTGGTGTATGGGGAAATGCACGAAATGTGGAACATCTTCATAGAACACAATGCAGTACAGAGTTATGACTATTCCTGCAGACTCTTCCCTCAGCCCCTGTGTTCACTTCCTCTCCCTCCTTAAAATCCTATTCTCCCCATGGAAGAAAGGTAGGTTGAAAGCTGATCAAGCCTGGTTCCAGATTCTGTCAAGTCAGGATTGTACAAGAAAGGAATCTTCTTTAATTTGGATAGCTGAGCCACTTTCTAGCATCCATGCAGACTTGGACACAGTGCTGCTAAGAGGTACTGCTCCTAACACAAAAAAACGTTGTTAATGTTTTCCTGTGCTGAGGTCAGCCAGGTGAAGATGGCAGCTCTGAATCCACTTACAAAGTGTCAACCATCAGGCCTAAAGCAGTCTGTAGGTCTTGCAGACAGCTCAAGGACTTTGCTGAAGATGTTTCAGTGGAAGCTTGTTTCATGAACGGGAACTAAACTTGTGCAGTTGGTATAGGTGCATTACTGAGTGAGTCAGAAAAAAATCCAAGAAGAAAACATGTCAGAAATGTTTCTTACCAGGTTCCCTATGCCTCTGCTATAAAATTTAACCAGCAATTTGTTTTGTAGCAGTTGCACTTGGTTTCTGAGCTATCCGCAGTAATTACAAAAAAGGGAAAGAAAAAACTTTCCTTTCCCCAACTGGTTAGATTTGCATTTGAGTAAATACCTCCAGGTCTGTGGCAGACTTCAAACAGTAATGCACTGTAGAATGCAGACCAGTTGCTGGGCAGAAAATGTTAAGACCTCTGAGAAGATTACATTGTTTAAAAAAAAAAAAAAATTCTCCACTCCCATCCCAGCTGTGTTTGCATGATAGAACATGTTCCCACCCCTCCTCTGCAGTCACTCTCTGCAAGCTTCTGATACCAAGTCTGCCTTGACAAACCCTGCTAGAAATATGGTCGTAAGCCTCTAATCTTGCATGTCTGAGTAAGATAACTTGAAGTTCCAGCTGACAGACATTTCTGAAAGCAGGTATTTTGAGATCAGACAACTTGCACAATAGCTGAGAAGCTGCTATGGGCTTCCAAAGATACATCTGATGCTGTCTAAATGAGAATTTGGTTCTCTGTTTGGCTTTAGCTGCTGCACCCTTTCACCACAGAGTATTGTCCATCTTCTACGCACTTAAAATAGGTTTCAGAGCACACTATGCAATGACACACAGCATCCTAATAGCTCAGCTTTGCATTTCTTCATGGCATGATCCACTCCTAACACTGAATTGGACTCGTATAGTAGGTAAAGCCAATATCTGTATTTCATGACATGAGGGCAAAATCTTCCATTCAGGACCTTGCTGTCTATATTTTCAGAATGTGTTACTACACTATCCTGGGATAGTTCTGGGGATCTTTAAAGCAAGAACCATCCAAGAGCAAACATCAGAAATATTTTAACTGAAAACCCCAATGCACGTATTTATGCCAAGCAAAAGAAGTGTAATAGTTAGACTGGAAGACAAAAAACTAATCACAATTCGTCTCAGATATTCAGAATGCAAACAGTTTCTCCTCCTTCAGGGCTTCCAGGAAAAAACATATTTTAAGATGTTTTCAAGAGCTTGACTTTTCAAATGTACAAGGCAACCTCAGTTTTGCTCCAAATTCAAGCACAGTGGTAGCTAACCAGATTCTCTGAACCATCAGGCAGACAATTGTTTGGGGGGTGGTCTTATGTCAGTAGAAAATGTGAACAGTTTCCTCCTCCTGCTCCACAGGGGTCATTTTATGAAATCTTCTAAGTGTGGATGAAGTCTGTGGGTACAGAAATTACTGAAGAAACTGATAAACTTCTTTTCTGGAAACAAGATACATTCCAGAAAAGCATGTTCTGCTTTCATACTGCTGCAGCTAAGACAGTATTGTGGTTAAAATACAGAAACAACAAAGCTTGAAACAGGGAAATCTTCCTGTGGTGTGAAGGCTAAATTAGAAAAACGGTAAGAACTTACAATTTTATTTACAAGTATTAAAGCTGTTGAAATTACTTAGCAAAGATTAAAATCCCTATTTTCTCACGGAGTGAAAGCAGCAGCACCTGACTGACAGGAGACTACTTCAGCTACTCTAAACGGCAGCAAGAAGCCTGCAAACCCCTGCAGCACTGAGAACTTAGTTCACTGTTTCTGCTTTGCAGAGCTGGGCAGAAGGCAGCGCTGCTCTCAGTGGCCACACGTATTCTTAGACATTAGCCTTCAAGTAACAAAGCTAGCTATCACCTGTAGCGCCTGCTTGTACTTTGCCCTTAGCTTTCTTATTTCAGACTCGAAAGAAAATCCTTTCATTAAGCACCATTTGATTAATAGTCCTGTAGACTTGCTATGTTAAAAGCAGGTTTTAACAGAGATTCTTAATTTCTAAAATGCCTGACAACCCTGAACTTCAAAGTTCACAAGCAAGTTCTTTAGTTGCTTTTCTCCAAATAATGCAGAAAACTAAGATATTCCAGAGCCATACCTGCAGCAGTCTACAAAAAGCTCCTCCTTTCCCCCTCCCCACCAAACAGAAACAAGAAAAAAAAAAACAACCCCGTCTGGCCCAAAGGAAAACACAGATTGAGCCCAAAGGAAAGAGGCTTTTATAGCTCAAGAAGTAGTTAGCTAACACAAGTGCCCTGAACTCCTACCCACTGAATGTCACAAAACTGATCTTTAGCTCTGGCTAGACTTTACTGCTAGCAATAAAACATTTAGCCCTTCTTAATTAATTCATAATGTATCAACTTTCAGGGTTGTGTTCTGAGGTCTTGAAATGACAACTACTCCCTTCAGCTATTGCTAGCATGCAATTCCCTTCTCTTCAGATGCACACCATTTTATACCAGATAATGTAACATCTATTGTGCAAAAGGCATGAGATGTTCTATCTAGTATCAGGTCCCTACTGCACAGAAGTACAATAAACAAAATAATTTAGTTTGTCCAAAGCATTATTCTTGTTCCTGTTTCCCCCAACCTCCAAAGGCAAAAAGAAATTATCTAAGAAAAAGAACATCTACGACCTGTGTAACCCTCAGATAAAAGGTAAAGGTTATTTAACTTTTTTTGCTTACTGAAGTCTCTGTCGGGAATTTCAATGAGAAATTAATGGCTGTTATACTGTGTCAGACCAAAGTCCCACCTAGCCCAGTATCTTTTTTCTGAGTGATCAATCTTGCATGCTTGAGGAGGAACATAAGATCCTCAGCCAGCTGCACCTTTGACATGATGACTGGAACCACGTGCATTTCCATGGCGGGAGGGAATAATAGTGACATAGTGCACAACGACAATCATCTTTTTGATTTTTGCTACTTTCAGACACTAATACAATTACGAGAAAACAAACTAAAGATGCTTAATTTAGAAAAGAGGTTGAAAATGCATGCAAGAGGGCTAATTATTTGTTTTAAGCTCTGTTAGTATTTGCACTTTGTAACATTTACCAGAAAAAGACTTGGCATAACAGATCTTAATTTCTGCCTTTGCTTGAAGTTGAAGAATAAAGAATAGTATTTTATTAAATGGAAGAGCCATCCTCGTGGCCTTAGGACAGCAGACTCCCTTTTAGCAAAACTCAAACAGGCTTGGCTAAGTTGCAACAACATTTCTACTACAGATACCGCTGGCAAAGGAACACAAAGAGTTTTCTTTCATCTGTTTCTCAACTTCTACCCAGAACATCCAGTTTAAGTTGTGAACTCAAAACACACCTTCCATAAAGTTGCAAGTCTAGTGTAACAAGTTAATACTGTACTCACATTGCTACATTTGGGCTAAAATCTAGTAAGTGATCTTGGTATTAAATTTCATTTCAAATAAATGTGAAAGCTAGAGATCGCTTTGGTCAAAGGGATCAACTAGTATGCTGTTTCAAAGCTCCTCAAATCAGTTTTGCTTTCAAACTCAACTCAGCATCTGTTAACCTAAGCCATACAGTGCGCTAAGACAGACTCCAGCTAACAACTAACAGTATCTGACTCACACCAAGGAGGACCATCAGAAGTCTTGGGGACTTACTGCCTTAGTCACTTGCAATGGGGAACTTTCAGTGATTAAGGCCACTTCCAGTGAGCAGAGTAGGGCTGAACTTCCACAGCTCTCACTTGCAGACTTTTTAATCTTCTTAGGCACAAGCTGTGCGTTAAGTAGCCTTGCACACTGCTCACAATCTAATGGTTTTGGAATGTGGGTATTTTGGAAAGCCTTTTTTTTTATTGCTGGCATTTTGGTAATGATTAACACCTCTACAAGGACAAATTGTGAAAACTGGGACCAGTTTTGGGCAGCAAATCTCAGCCTTCAAAAAGTCTGCTCACTATTTTTTTTTCTTGTCCACTAAACCACCTCAGCAAAAGCTTAATCATTTGTTTCAGAAATTCAATCTAGGCTTTGTAATGTACACAAGAGTATTTTTCAGTGCAGTGGGGTTGCTGATGTTATTTTTCCATAAGTGCTATGTTTAAAGATGAACCAGAAAGTCGTAACAATAAACTTGCCATACTTTTACAGCTTCTTCTTAAATACGTTCCTGATCTCTTTACAAACAGGAATGATGGAAGTGAGAAACTTGAGTGTTTGAACAGTACTGCATCCAACTTTGTATCCACCCTTTGTGGATTACAGAACAGCCTTGATTTGAAATGGTGTATCTGTGGGAGCTCCCAGCTGACACTAAAATACGGGAATTTATAACAGACATGTTGTGACAGCTTTCAAATCTTCTTTTTTTAATGCCAACACAACATGGCATTCTGTGTAACGCAGGAAATTATAATAATCTTGATATGTCACAGAGGTGAACTGATAATTTGCATATGGTTTAAGTATTAAAAATTTTTAAGGTAAATATGTATTGATGCTGGGTAAAGGTGTAACTTAGAGGGAAGCTTTACCATACAGAATTGGGAAGGGCATTCTGGGGTAAGGTGACAGGAGAGGAAGCATTGGAGAAGTGGCAGGAGGGACAGAGCATGAAAGAAAAAAAAAAAAGAAAATAAGACTGGAATTAAATTTTTCAGATGTGAGTATTATCTTTTTCACTTACAGAACTAATCCTTCACTTCTAAGGTCCATTGTACCACTCAAAGCTCCTGTATATGGTGAAAAATGTGTTTCTTTGGTGTTTCTGTGCACTACAGTTCTTAAGTGCAACACATTCTTGAAATACAATACTGTAACGAATACAGACTTATTCACTGCATTTACCTTTATCAGTGCTACTGTTAGCTCAGCAGATCTTATGTTACAAAACAAAAGCCCCACTGTGCTCTGGTAAGAAAATTTTTTGTAGTCTCAGATGACTGTGCATGTGACTGGAGTAGTTATCCATGGTTGCACTGTGCCAGAAAAAAAAGATTACACATAATGCCAGCTTTATACTTCTGAAGGGGGAAGCTTCTGCTGGAATGTAAGATGGCGGTTCTTCTTAATGATAACTTCCTGCAGAAAATATTATACTTCTATACTGCTATCCTATCCAGCTGTTGTTGGCAATCTGGCATATCACTCACGAAATCCCAAAAAAGTAATTGACTACAAGAGAGCCATGTGCTATTGCAAGATTAAGTGCATAAGCTTGTATTTATGAAGGCTGCTCAAGACAGTTATTTCTGGTTTCAGTTAGTCTAGGCCAACAGGAAAGTAAGACTTCTCAAAACGTTTTGCCTCATTCATAAAGCTGGCCTTCTGGAACACTTCTAAGATGCTGGGGCTCAGTGACATAAGTGAAAGTACATAGACTAATTCTAGAATTATCTCCTCAGTAAAACACAGGTGAATCATATAGACAAAACTTTATTGAGGTACTTAAAACTTTTTTCCTGCGGTAATGTCAACCTGTGGTACCTAGTAGCCCTCAAAAGAAAATAAAAAGACAATCCCTCCAGTTGTTGAGCTTGGAGTACGTGTTAACAGGCGTTTTGCTGATGAAGCTCAGACCCTCTGTTCTGCAAACAATTCAGTATGCATCAGCAAACTAACCTTAAATCCACGCTGTTCTCAAATAACGTTGTTTGTTGGTTTTGATCACTATGCAAAGACTAGAGTCCTACCATAAAACAACAGTTTCACAAACAGCTAAGTAACAAATTTATAAATATATTAGTTTCTTTCTGCATGGTTTAGTGATGTGAATATGTAAAACAGGTTCACCAAAATCTTTTGTCTTAAGGAAAAAAAAAAGATCTGTGTTAAATTTGAATTCCTGATTTCCACTTTCTTGGGAGTAAATTTTTTATTGACCCTGATTTGGAAAGTAATTCTGTCTTACGCTCTACTTAGGACTGTACTGGATGAATACCACTGTTTCATGTATGCTTAGAGAAGGTAATCTCATCTTAATATTTCTGGTTATTATTGCTTAATCTCAGAAGTAGACAGTATCAATTAAAACTTTTCCTGTTTGTCATAAAAAATTAATTTCAACAGCTGAAAAAAGACACTTAGCTGCACTGCATCTATCAGATAACTGAGCCCTATTAGTTCAATATCCCCTAACCTACACATTGTTTTTCACACAGCTATGACTTACCTAAGGAAAAGTTGTACTTACAAAAATATTAAAAAAAAAAAAAAATCCAGATGAATTAAATTGAATTCTTTCCAACTCGGACTAATAGGACTAACAATAATCATGAGAGCCAAACTGTGTCTGTTATATATATATATACTGACTAAACACTCAAAATTTTTACTCAGATTTATAGTGAGATTGTATAAAATACATACCCAGCTCATTCTTAGCCATGTTTTTCAGGTATAGCAGGAATAAAACAAATAGTCTCTCAAGTCCATGAATGGATGCAGGTAAATGGGAACTACCTTTCAAAGTGAAAGCAGGAGGAAGCAACACACAACACAGCTTAACTGTTTCAAGATGAAACTCCCTACAAGTGGTTCATGTGCTAGTACCTAGAGCTGCAAAAAACTACATTCTAGTTCTGTGTTCCTAGTGTACCATTTTTACACTGTCAATTTTCAGAGCAGGACAGTAGTTAGTAAAAGTAATGAGAATTCTGGGATAAAGCACAAGAAGAGGAAAACTAGACACATTTTGCTACTCTACCAGTGCTTTTGTACAGCATTCCTGTCAAGGTTCCAGCAGCTATGGTGTTCAGGTCATCTTCTGCACCTCGTGTTTTTTCAATGATGACTCCGAACGCACTGTACAGAAGAGCTGGGAAAGAAAAACATATTAAAAAAACCTCAAGTAAAAAGTCCTGTTCTCTGAGATTCAAGGCTTAGAATCCAGCCCCAATGTAACTATTTAGACTACACTTCCGAAGCTCAGATTTTCGGTTTATTTAAAGAGGGGAATCCTCTGCCAAATCCTGTCTTCCGTGTTTTTTTTACAGACCTATTTCTACTTGACTGATAATTTTTCTTTCTCTAGCTATAGTTTGGTTATAAAGTAGCATTCTTCATGACATCTAGTACTGCCTCAAGACATGATAAATATGTGACAGAAAACACTGACTGAAGCTTAAGCTCATTTTGCTAGTTCAAATTTGTTTAAAAAAACTTTTGAGGGTTTAACTTTGTACTGGCAGGCTTTATACTGTCTTCTGTGAATGCCATGTAACTACACACAGCAACACTTTCTATGTAGCAGAGAAAATTGTTGCCCACGTGTGACCAAGATGAAATGCAAGTTAAGTGCAGCATTCAGGTCATGTTATCAAGGGCTGGAGTATAGTGGGCTACATTTGTCTCATAAATGACTATTAGACTGCTTGGGACTTGACATTTTACAGCTGCTTCACCTCTGTCTGCATATGAAAACCTTGTCCCCAAAGGGCTTTTGCTTTGGGAGAACTCTGGGGACTGTCCTGGAAAGGATTAGAAAGAGAAATGCATGGGCTCTTAGTATGGATGCATATATAATTATGTATTTTGATGAAGGGAGAAGGCACCCCCGTCGTCACTTCTCATGATATTTCATGCTGACAAAGAACAGTAGAATGTCATAATTTTCAAGTGATAAAGACATCATACCACTTTAATTCATCCCTTGTCATCCAAGAATTTAAAATCTTTACTTCTGCTAAAAAGCATGTAAATCCTTCATAAGCAACTGTATTAATGTCAGTGAGTTGAACAGTAGCATCTTTCCCCATTTGGCATAGGCAATGGCATTCTACCTTGTCCTTAGTAGCACGTAGTATTAACAAAGAGGGGAAGGAAAGGCTGAATTCAACAACATTTTTTAAAATAGTTTTAACACAGACCTCGCTATCTCTGTTCAGGAACAGAATGACAAAAATTGTCAGTACTGACAAAAGGAATCTCCGAGGTACAGAAATGCTGCACAAGTGAAATAAGATGCAAAAATACTTCAGCTCCTTGAAAAGAACTTCTCTGGTAGCTAAGACAAGGCAGAGCTATACCAAATCCCAAAATATCAAGTTCTGCTTAACTCAGTGACTTGGGGGACCATATTTTATATGAAAAATAACAATTTGTTACTGGAATGCACAAACATTTTCTGGAGTAATCTTTCTTCAAACACAGCTGAAAAAATCTGTTAATGTGTCACTGAACCTGGAACCTTGAACTGCAGTGTGCCTGCATCTCAGTTTTCAGACATGTTTTGATGAGATTTGGAATAGAAAATAAGAAAAGGAAAAAAAATCCCACAACACCAAAAAATCAAAAAACCGATACCCCATAAAACTCACAAGGCAATATGCATCTCTTACGAAAAGTGCCATTCTCACCGTAGTTCAGAATCCCATCTCTAACCATAGCTTCTACATTATGCCTTAAAAGCTGATGTCTGAGTTAAAAGGCAAGCTAATCTACTCTTTAGAAATAAGACTGAGATATAAAATGTAATAAATGCAACTTAGCCCATGCTTTGATACATTTCTCAAAATTCAAATATATGGAAGCTGGGTTATAACATGATGTAATCTCTGTTTTAAATAATTGCTAATTTCTCTTATTACCACTTTGTGGGGTAATGAGTTCATTAATCTTCAAAATAATTTCATCAGTTTTGGATTTCTCCTTTCAAAGTAGCTGTGCACTCTTTGCTACCTTTTAAGATTGCAGGGGGAAGAAGCTGAAGAGCTTGCATT
Source organism: Phaethon lepturus (assembly GCF_000687285.1). NCBI lineage: Eukaryota > Metazoa > Chordata > Aves > Phaethontiformes > Phaethontidae > Phaethon > Phaethon lepturus. The sequence goes on from NW_010518540.1 coordinate 25,568, forward strand.
CTCTAGGGTGTTAGTTATTCTACTGACTTCTATGAAATCATTTGAACGTTTTTCTGAGGCAACTGATATGATTTTACTTCCTGCCCCTCTCCCCCACCAAACCTCACTTCACAGCAGTTTTTCTCCTATATCAGGCTTTTGATCACTTTATTTTCTCTTTTTTCTAACCCGTATTAGTTACAAGCAACGTTTAGATTTAAAGTGGATGGTATCAAATGTGATTTTTCTAGCTAAGCTACCGTCATGAAAGGATAGATCTTCGTAGTCACTATCACATTTCTTCTACAGATAAACATTTTGTTGACTCCTCAACTGGAGATTTCTGGCAACAGATATCTCGCAGTTGCTCACATGACCACTGAGTGTCTTCTTAGGTTATTGAAGTTATTTCAGAGTATTCAATTACATTTTTTGCCTTAAGTTGTGAATTGACTGAAATTTATTAACAAGTAAGCATTACCTACAATTTTCAGTTATTCCTGTTATTCCACAGCTAGAGTTCTTGTTTGTAATATGCTAAATATTTTGGGGTTTAATTACAGGCTTTTGGCTACTTATGCTTGAAACCCTATTTTAGCCTTTAATTTCCTTTTCAATGTCTCCTGAAATGCCCTCATGTCCTAAAGAAAAAACCTGCAGTTTTTCCTGATGGATTTCATATTGAAAATTTAAAGAATACACTTTCCCATCAAACAGTTATGTCTTTAAATAAAGTTTACTTACCCAGAGATCCCAGAGTGTTAGCCCATAACGCTCCTTGCCGTGTCACCATATTTAGAATTCTGTAAAGGAGTTTAAAAGTATTAAAACCTTTAGCGCTCTATTTACACTGAGGGAGTGTTTATGACAGTAGGTGTAATATGCTTATACATTTGATTAATAACGCCGGAATAATGAACTAAAAGCCCTTCAAAACAAAACAGTTAAGGAAAAGCACACAGCTTGGTGTTGTGCATAACCTTCTCTATCATGCATACTATAAATAGTAATGCATGCAATACTGAAGGCAAATATTTAGTCCTGTCAAATCTTAAGAAAATTCTTCTTTCTTTTCAAGTCAAACTTGCAGCCTAACAGAATCCAATCTCTTCCCTTCAAATAATCTTCTAGCCCAAGTTGATAAATGTTCCTTTCTAGCCCAAATGATAAATGTGGTGACTCCACACAGCTAGCGAGAATGACTGATGCACTTATGCTGACTTAACCAGGTAAAAAAGTTCCAAGAAAGCTAGAGTGCTCTTCTAGAAGGTGCAAGCAATACAGGGACAATCTGTCAGGGAGCATGGTGATGCCTGAACAAATGGCACGGGTATTAAAAGCAAGTCAGGAAGAGAAGAGGCAATCTTTTGCACTTCCATTTGTCAAACTTAGCACTCAGCAAAAATGCCAAGTATTTTTGTATGAGTATTTCTGTATGCCTCCGGACTAGCACTGAAGAGGGAAAACAAGTCTTTAGTGCACTCTCAGGGAAGCACAATGCCACTTCTTTTTGGCATCCACTGTCTCCAGAAGCAGCAGCCAGAAGAAATGACTGATATTTATCTCCCAGCAGTGTAACACTATCACAGACACAGTACTGCTCTGGACAGCTGACTACCACTGGAACACAGTTTATCATTTAAAGCAATGGAAGTGTCACACATTATGTTCCTTCTGATTTGAGTTCATTTCCCACTACTTCTCCTTTTTTGTAATCTTCATTAGGAGACACAGGCCATTATTGAATATGGTTAAGAAATGAACTAAACAATAATGGAAAACTTCATTTTGAAACAAGTGGAAAAAAAGCCTAGAAGCAAGGGTATTGTCAGTCTCCTCCTAATTACAACCCCACCTCCTTTTTGTTAACATTACATCAACCCTGAGAAAATTCATAATTTAATAACCATGACATATTATGATATTTGACAGGTGATTAATAGCAAAATTTAAAGTCATTAAAAAAACCCCTGTGTGTACATTAAGGATAAATTTGAAGGAAATGTAGCTAGGTAAGTCTCTTCCCTGATTAGGAAAACATGGAAGGAACTTAATACAGTGTTTCAAGATGATGACCTTCAACAGGCCTCCTCCCTTGAAGAGCACGGACTAACAGCAGTGCGTGCAGACTGCCACCTGCTGGGATCGACCCATCAGTTTGCCCTTAACATGTTTTTGTCTGACTCTGTTCATTCCAAATACATAAAATACAATTTTGTTCATCTAGAACACTATGGAAAAGTCATAATTATAGCAGGGAATTTGGTTCTATATCTAATTCTAGAGATGGTAAAGAAGGGGATGAAGAATACAGCAACAGAATTTAAAAAGGAGCAGAGCCAGTACAAACTGTATTAGGAAATATTAAATTCCTCCTCTCAAATTCCTGTTTTCCAGAGTATTGTGCAACTGAAAATGGTTTCCCCCAGTTACTTCACTCCTCTAGTTTCCTATGTCTCCTTCACAGGCGCTTAAGTTTTCTTATACTTATGTCTAAACCATTGATAATACTAGGAGAAGCATACTACAGGGAAAAAAGTGTTCTTATCTTTACTCTGTTCTTTCAAACAATCAGGTAAGATGAAAACATGGGAATGCCAGGGGTGTTTGTGGATGCTGTGATCCAGAACAACTTCCAGAGAGATGTGGAGTCTCCTTCTCTGGAGATCTTCAAAACCCAACTGGATGTGTTCCTGTCCAACCTGCCCTAGGGGATCCTGCCCTGGCAGGAGGGCTGGACCAAATGATCTTCAGAGGTCCCTTCCAACCTCTATGATTCTGTGATTCCACTGTGCAACACCTGCTCAGCAGCACACCACTATGTCATCCCTAATGCAAAGACAGGCAGGCCCAGCTTCTGCATTTTAATCTCTTCCTGGTTTTGGAAAGTTTGGGAAAGAAGAGAGAACTTGCTCAGATAAGTAACAGAAAAAATAGGTCAAACCAAACTGTGCTGCTCTAGGAATACTTCAACATATAAAACTACTGTTTTGACTTTGAAGTAGATTTCTAGTAAGTATCATAGTAGTAATTTATTCTCAAATATTTAAGGTAAGTCAGAGGACATACCAATTGTCACTAAACAAAAAGCTTGACCTGAACATCATTATAACATTTTATAACTTGATGAAGACAAACAATGACCCTCATTTGTCCCCACTAAAACCACAAAAATACTTATTTTTGCAGTATATGCAGATCTAACTTTGTACGAGCTGGAAGAAACAACTCTGTCACAAAAGTGTATTTTTTTGAGATTAAATACTTACTGTACATTTCTAGGTTTTGACCATGCCATATTCTGCGTCTCCTTCAAGCCAAGTCGCAAACCATTCAGTGCACCAAGTGCTGCTCCTATTTAGCATAACATCAGTTATTACTTTTTAAGAAGAAGAAAAAGGAGCAAAAAGAACAATACTAGATGCAAATAATGAGAATAGACTTCAGTGTACAGACTGAAGTCAAATAGCTGTTTATCTAAGACTAGACTGCAGAACAAGACATTTACAATCTTGTCCATTACTGTAGTACATAGGTGTTACCTGGACAGCTGGGAAAAGTGAAAAACACAACCACCTACCTGTCATACAACATCCTCCAATGGTAAAAAAAGCGAGCTCAAATCTGCCTCTAGTTTTGTTGGCTCCTGTGGGCAAGATAAACTCATCTGTATCCTGGAGGAAAACAAAACAAACATACACTTTTGTATTTTGCAAGTGTACCTGCTTCAAAATGTAGGCCCTATTAAAATTTTTTCTTTAATCCATACATGAGCTAAAGAAAAAACATACAACCAGTGTTTCTGTTTCTACACTAGCATGGAGATGGAATATACTACTTGTATACTTTAATAAATACTTTAAAAAGATAAACTAAGAGCTTTTTTTATTCTCCTAGCTGTCCTAAGCTTTTATGAGTTACATCAGGCAGCCAAGGAACTCATATTGCATGGGTTGTTGAGTTTGTTTCTTACTTTTTTAATGACTACTTGCTTAATTATTATATCTTGCAGCAGGCAATGCAAGACACTGCCCTCTAAAAACCTTCCTGTTGTCTGATTATGCATCACTGTTTCCTCGGTGAGCAACCTATACTGATGCAATAATGCATTAATGTTTCCCACTACTCTGACACTAAAGAAAAACAGCCTTTGTATCAAAAGAAGTATTCCCTTGCACTGAAATAAATGATCTATTTTAAAGACATGAAAAAAGCAAGGAATACATTCAAAACCAGTGATGATTTGGTGTGAAATATGTAGGGTTGGTAGTTTTTTACTTGTGCATCTCTCTCCCACAGGGAGAATATATAGTATAATATATATTCTATTCATATAGTATGCTTACTAACTAAAGAAGACAACTGTAGAGAGTATTTCTGGAAGAGGTCTATATAATCACTTAGCATCTTTTTGACCACTCAACAATAGCAGGCAAGATAATCATGCTAGTGAATCCACTTCAAACAGAGGCAGATGCAATGTTTTCTACCATTACGGGAGTATTATGTTGTAATCTTGACTATAACAGCTTCTAGTGAAAGAGAAATATAAAAAACAGCCCGCAGAACTGAATTCAGAGCTTTCCACTTACAAAAGCAGCAGTGACCCAGTGTACCATGAAACAAGAGACACACAGATTAGCAGATACTATACAACTGTTGACCTTCAGTGCTAATTCTGCAAAATTTAATGTTCTCAGATAATATAAGGTATATATAAAAATACATAGAAAATATTAACTAAATAAAATCATTAAGACATGCCTCCCTATTGGATTAACATAAGTCTTTTCAGCTACAGTTAACATTGCTGAGAAAGAAAAACATTATAGAATTTTAAATTATTTTATTTTCTTTATGGTGGCCTACAGGCCATCATGTTATGTTAACGAAAATTAAGCTGTGTAAGCACGATAGCTACATTATTCTGTAGAATAAAACAGAAAGCTTTACTTCATGATGGTTTCCCTTCAGCTAGGAAATGACATGAGGAAAGTGGTGTGAAATTTGCTGCTGCTGCTATGATGACAAAGCCTGCATCAGGTATGGGGTTTGGCTGAACACCTTTGTAATCTGATCGAACTCATCACAGTACAGAAAGGTAATCCATCAAAAGAGTGGGGAGTTTCTGGCTGCTCTTAATGACTGAAGGGGCTTAGTGGAGTGTGTGACAAATGCCAGAACATGTGCAAGGGCACGTTGGAGATGTATGCCTCAGAGTAGGGAGGGAGACCTCCTATTTTCAATAGTGGCAGGCTTATATTACCACAACAGTCTTACTTGTCCTCTATATTAAAAGTGGTTTTCTCCTCCTAGATACCATGGCATCACATGAAAAAATCGTTCCTTTCAACTGTTCATCAGTTCAAGACTTCAGTACACACTGCACAGCACTGCAGGAATTTTGAGGTCTTCACATATCACCATATAAACAATGGAATCAAGTTCAACATGACAAAAACAAGCCGCCTTCTCACCTGTACTAGATACCTGGGATCCAAGTTTAAATACGGGGACAAAGGGCTCATTCCAGTTACTGAAAGGAAAAAAAAAAGAACATTTTAACACCAATTTCCCTAGTAACAATTTCACACCCAGCGAGTTAAAGGGGGCAGACCGAGCGCGTGGCAGCAGTGAAAATCCTGCCGAGCCCGAGCGCGGGGCAGCAGTAAAATCCCTGCCGTTAAGTTGCACAACTGATTAAAACACGACACCGACAAGCAAGCCCCCGTTTTCAGGCCGCGCCACGGGAGCAGCACGGATGGGACGGGCACACCGCCTCTGTAATCCGTGCCCGTCGCAACACGCTACCAGAGC
>NW_010518541.1:0-14513 GCF_000687285.1 Phaethon lepturus
TTGGGCTCCCTACACTAAGGCTCCGTCAGCCGCCCCTCCCTGAGCTTTCCCCCCTCCACACCCCCGGAGGAAACTTCCCCGAGGGGTAGCAGCATGGCAGCGGGCAGCAGCCCCCGGCAGTGCCTGATCGTCACTCTCCCAGGGGGGTGACTGCCAGCTCGGGGAAGCCCAGCCTGGACAGGACTGCTAGCGCTGCAGGGGCCCCGTGGGCAAGACACGCGGACGGGGAAAGCCAGCCACAGAAACAGCCTGGGGGCAGAGGCAGGGGTTGGGCAGTGCCCAGGATGGTCGCTGCTGGAGGGCAGGGGGCCCAGGGGAGGCCGGTCCTGGCTGTTCTCTTCCTACAGCTCCACGCTCTGCGTCCTGCCCAGCCTCTGCTCTGAGCTCTGGGCGGCTGCCCGAGGCCAGAAAACAGCAAGGCACTGGGATTGCAACACCAGACAAGCTGCCAGTCATAACTGACGATCAGATCCAAACCCTGGCCTGCCACAATATACAGTTAATTACAAAATAAACCCCCTCCCACCCTTTGTAATAAAAAGAGCAGCTGATTGGACATGCATCTTTCTGGCCCTACAAAATAAGGCACCAGAGCTTAAAAATGAAACTCCAATTGTCTTTGATATAAAAGGAATTCCCACGTGTTGAAGGCAGTTGATGTCTGAGTGCATAACAGGGAGTGTCTTCACTAGCTTTGGGTTGGCCAGCCTCATGCCTGGGCCCCGGTGGCTTTCTGGATCAGGGGAATCTGTAGGAGGGGAAGAGAGAATCTGTTAGGGCTGGAGGGGGAGGCAGGCAGCTGCCTGCACTCTGCAGCTGGGCAGGACTGGGGAAGGAGAGGCTCCCTAGGAGGCTGAAAGGTTTCAGGCAAGTCCCTGTGCCCTAAGAGCTGCAGGAATTGCCCAGCTCACCTTTGTGAGATCCACGCCAGTGATGGCACGCACGGAGGCAGGGATCTCAGCCAGCAGACGATTCACCTCGGATGTTGTGTTGTTGCTCTCTCCGCTGAGAATAACGATCTCATCCACTTTGGAGAGGGGAGCAGCCACTTTGGCAGCAATCTGGGGAGGCAGGGAAGGAGGGTGGGATGAGCAGGGAGCTGAGGAGCTGCTCACCAGCCTGTTGGCCAAGCTCATGAGGCCTCTCTGTGCCCCCAGGAGACCTGGCCCAGCCTGGGAGCTCCCCAGAACTTGTGTGGAGTGAGGAAAGCTGCTCCCTCCTCACCTCAGGCAGCGCATCCAGCATCAGAGCCAGCTGGGCAGCTTCTCCATACTGCTGGAGTGCTTCAGCCTTCAGCTTCATTCTCTCAGCTTCTGCCATCCCGATGGCCTCAATCACAAAGGCCTCTGCTTCTCCAATCTTGCGGATCTTTTCTGCCTCCGCCTGAGCAATGAGGACTTGCTTCACCCTGGAGAGGGAAACCCAGCCCTCCAGCAGCCCAGATCCGTGCAGCGTACCCAGCACTGCTTCCCTCCCTCCGTCAGCCATGTGCCTGCCCTGCAGAAAAGCCCACTTTGCTCCCACCTCACCCCAGCCCAGCGTGCAGCCGGGCTCAGGGCTGGTTGCTCTCTGACCGGGTGACGGGCTCACTCACTTCTCGCCCTCGGCGATCTGCTGGATACGGTAAGCTTCAGCCTCGGCCGGCCGCTTCACAGTGGCTATCAGCTCCTTCTCCATCCGGATGATCTCCTTCTCTTCGACATCGATCTGCTTCTTGCGCTGCACCACCTCGATTTCAATTTCCTCCTGGCGGATCTTCTGCTGCTCCCGGGCGCTCTGGAGCTCGTAGGCCAGCTGGGCCTCCGCAGTCTGCACACAGGAGAGATAAGAGGGGTCTTGGCCATGATCTCCTGTGCGCAGACGTAAGGACTGAAAACCGATGGATGGCAGGCCCTGAAAACCGATGTGTCTCCTTGCTCTGGATCAAACCTCCACCCAGAGGTGATGTCCCTATCCCTCAGAGCTGCACTTGCTGTCCTTCCCTGTGTGCTCTTCCCACAATACTTGAGCCCAAACAGCTCCGGGTCCAGCTTGGGTGACCTTCCTCATCCTTTCCTCTCCTCCTAGTCCACCTAATGGCTGCAAACAGGGTAGGAGAGGAATCTGCTGCAAGGAGTTCACACAATGACATATAAACCTGGGTTCTCTACCTCCATCTCTCCTAACACATGCAGGAGGAGGAAGCTGGCAAGTCCCAGAGCTACCAGTGCCATCATGAACCAGACAGGGAACAGTGGTGGGCTGTCAGATACCTCTCACCTTAATGTTGACCTCCTCATTGAAGGCAGCTTTCTGCAATTCAAAAGCCCGCCTGGAATCTGCTATTTTGGTATCTGCCATGAACTTGACATCCAGCATTTCTTTCTTACACTCTGCCTCCTGCAGGGAGGAAACAGAGAGCAAAGCTCCAGGGTGTGCAGCCGGAGCAGAACAGGCTGCTTTGGTGAAGCCCAGCACATCTCCAGACTCACTCGAATACCAGCATCTCGCTCAGCTTCTGCCACACCGATGTCTGCATCCCTTCGGACAGCTGCAGTCTGAGTCTTTCCCAGGGAGCTCAGGTAATCCACTTTATCGTAGACATCCTAGAAAGGGGGAGGTAAGTCACTACCACGTCAAACAAGCGTCTCCATCTCGCTGCCTTCCTCTTGAAGCTCAGACCAACCCCTTGTGCAGTTAGGCCAGGGTCAGAAAGAGCCATGTCAGCCTGCTGCCAAACAGAAACAGGCGTGACAGGGAGAGGTGAGCTCTGCTGACATCTTCCCTTTGACTCCCTGCAGGCTCTGTTATCAGCAACCTCTCTCCATGAGCTGAGCTGTGTTTACAGAGCCACCTAATGGGGTGCTCTTTGCCCAGCTGCCTGGATACAGGACATGCCGTGGCGGCTGTCATGGAAACTCCCGGAGGGCTGAGGCAGGCTTTTGGCCGGAGCCTTTCAGCCAGTTGCAGCTCAGGAGCCACAGTCAGGTTCTGTTGTGCTCCTTCTACGGCGCAGCCAGGTGCCCCATAGTGCGGCGCCCTATGTCTGGGTGTACCTTGATGGTGAAGCTCAGGATCTCGATACCCATGCGACCCACGTCGGGAGCTGCCACCTCCCGCACCAGCTTGGCAAACTGATCCCTGTCCTGGTAGATCTGCTCCACGGTCAGGGTACCTGCAGAGGGAAGGCAGGCAAAGCACTTTATTTGGAACAGGTAACACACTACAGTGTGGGTCTAAGCTCAGCAACATCCTCATTGCCCCTAATCTCTTCAGGTCTGGGCACAAGGGCGTAATCCTCTGCCCAGGCCCGGCAGTGCAGACCGACATCTCAGCCTCGCAAGCGCAACCACCACACACACCTGTAACCCACGGGGACTCAGACATCTCTTACTGCAGGCACTGCAAACTCACTTATCACAACACCCAGCAACACAGCAGGAGCTGCTGTAGGGGAGGAACAATCTAAGATGCCACCTCTGCAGTCAGCAGAGGAAGCACCCATTGTGGCTGCTGCAGTGGCAGCAATACTGCTGGGACCAGTCAGCAGGGAAGGGAGAAAGCTACACAAGATGCCTTCAAGAGCGTGAGCCCCTCCGCACCTAGGATGGAGCGCAGATGCCCCTCCAGCGTCTGAAGGACCACGTTCTTCACATCCTGCACGTTCTTCCCCAAGAACTGCTCACAGGCCACAGCCAGGAGCTCCTTCTCGGTCATTATCTTCACCTAGAGACAGGATACAAAACGAAAGGGACTGAAGGTGCCTGTCTGAAGAGGGACAGGCGCCCAACAGCAGCAGCAGCAGCAGCAGAAGCAGCAGTACCACCACCAGGCTGCCAGGCCCCCATGCTACCGATGTGCCAAAGGACCACGCTGAGCTGTCACCACGCTGAGCCAGGCCACCAGCCCAGCCAGCGAGCGCCGGCTCCCTGCTGAGTCGGAGAGCCCTGTGCAGTCAGCGTTCGGGGCAGACACCCCGCCGAACCCTGACTGCAGCTCAGCATGGAGAGGTGCTCCCTGCAGCCATCTATCCCGCAGCAACGGCCACTGGGTGATGTGGGGAGACAGAGCCTGGCCCTACAAGTCCCACCTGACGAAAACTCTACCAAAGAGCCCTAAACTATCAGTTCAGCCACTGCGCCAATACCAGACCTAAGAGGAGAGGGCTTTCTATTACTATGCCTGGCCAAAAGCCATTTCATTACTCTTCTCTTCCTTCTCCTTCACTAGAATTAATTTTTCTGACACAGGAAAGGCAGAGAACAAGGAAGGGTCTGACATGCCCAAGGAGCTGCTTGGGAACAGGGGCTCCGTTTGGCATTCCTTGCAAGGAGATGGGACGAGATAGCTGTAGCACACTGGTTTGTCCTGCTCGTGGCTGGGAGCTCCCAGCCACCCTTTGTGGTGACCCCAATGTGCCACAGCCAGCCTGAACCCCAGAGGTGGGACACAGCTGCCTCAGCGCCACTTTCACCTCCCACAGTCGGGGCCAGATATAAAAGCATCCCCAGGTCCAGAAAAGCCAGGGTCTTAAGATGGTCCTGCTGGTCATGGAGCTGCTTTTTAAAGGCACAGTAGGGTAAAAATCAGTCTGAGAGCTCAGGCAAAGCCCAGACATGGGGACATCTCTGTGCCTGGCAGCTCCAGAGAAGGAAGCAGGGCTATGCCAGCCACACAGCTCTGCTGGGACCTCTGGGCACTGAGCGCGTCCCACAGCACCCTCTCATGGAGACATCTGGGCTGGGCAGTGCCTCCCCACCCATGAGATGCTGGTGGCACCCTGCGTCCTGCCCCAAGAGTTGTGGCTGGACCTGCTGCTACCTGCGATGCCAGCATGGTCCTGGCTCAGAGACCTCCGAAGCTTCAGGTGCTGCACAGGGGCCCTCTGAGGGTCCCAATGCATGCTCTCGATGGGTTCATAGCCTATAGACCTCATCCTGACACCACAAGACCAGTCAAACTGCTGGCAAAAGCAACACAACTATTTCTTGAGAAAGCCTGGTCTGATAGCCTGCGAGTCCGAAACAATCCCGCAGCCTAACCTCCGGACCCAAACAGCAGCACCCAGCCCCGGCACTGCCAGAGAGCAGGACAACCGGGACCAGCCACCACCTTCTAAGGGAACCAGAGGTGGACTGTTTTAGATGCAGGGAGTTGACCAAGACTCACCTGCCACAACCCTACCCCTCGTAACGTGAAGAAACACCAACCTGGCTGAACATATTTCCTACCTTTGCTTCTCAGGCTGGGTCTCCCAGTCAAAATGCCAAACTGAATCTCAGGCCAGCATGGCAATCCTCTTCTGCTTTCTCCTCAAGACCTCTGGGCTCCTTATGGGGCCAGGCCACCATGGTTTCTTGCCCCTGCACCCCGGGCCAGCAGTGTGCACTTTCCACACAAGGGGGAGTTGGGAGAGCTCCTCATGGAGCTGCACCCGGGAGCGTGCGCCCTGCACAAGGCTCATCTCGCAGCAAATGGGAGGTTTTTGCAAATACCAAAACCAATTAGACTTAGCAGCAACATTTATGGTGTGCATCTGCCAGCAATTCCACCTCTCTAAACAATCCCCACCCTTCGGGAGCTACCGAGAGGACAGTCAGAGCTTGGAGCGGGATGTTCATTAAGAGAGTCCCTGCAGTACTTAAGAGGAGCAAGGAATGAATCTGCCTCTGTGAATAAAACCAGGCAGCAGCCTGCCTGCGCCGGTAAACCCTGGGCAGCCCGAACGAGCCTGGCTATCTGCTCAATACGCGTGTTACCCTACAAAGCAAAGGTTCCACAAAACAAAACAGAGTTGAGCAATTCGCGCTCAGCTTGTTTCCAGTATTTCAGACAGGGCACTGCGACACTTGGTGCTTCTTCAAATGTCATTCACAACAGAGAGACAGTTTAGCTGGCAGAAAAACAGAGCCTCTAAAAAACAATCCCATCTGGAGGATCGATACTGCCGCACCCAGCTCCAGCCAGCTGCAATCACAGCGAGGGGTGAGCAGAGACAATCCAATTAGCTTGAGGCTCAGAAAAATGGTACGGAAGGATACAAAGCCCAGCGTGGCCTAAGGGAGCAGCATCCCAGCACATCCCAAGCACCCAGCCAACACAGGAAGGAGGCTGCTGCTGAGTGCTCATAACATCCCTCTTCAAAAAAAGAACAGCAACCTTATGCACATTAAGCACTTCTATTATTACAGGAAACATTTTAAAAGGTGTTTCTCTAGAAATAATTTGTTTGCTTTTTTCATTTTTTTGCGCAAGCCCTTAAAAGAAAAATGTTTGCCTCAAAAGTACTTCTGCAAAATTAAGGCAACCTCTGCCATGCACGTCCCCAACTGCCTGAAGCCTGCTTTCTGCATGGCAATTCCTTGCATCTCACAAGCCTAAACCTTTAAAAGGTGTCAGTGAAAAAAAAAAAAAGAACAGTGAGAAGAGATAATAACATGAATGAGATGAATTGGGAGCTGCATTTTTAAATCAGGGCACCTGGTGATCCAGCTCTCTGCTACCACACGCCACCCAGCCTAGACCATTTTGCAGGCAATGTAAGGATGTCCCAAAATTAGGTCAAAAAGGAATGCTGGCTTCACAGAAATTCCTTTTCCAAATACAGAAGGAAAAGCCTACAGATTTATTAAATGTGTGTGAGGGGAGACATGGGTGCATGCATTTTTGCCAACCATGCAAAGACCACTGTGGCTATATGACACATCAGCAGCTAAATGGATATAGAGAGCTGAAGGATTGAAAACAAGGATGCTGGTTCACACCAGAGCCAGGACAAGCCCAAGATGCTGGCTCCCGTGCTGGTGCTCTTGCATGTAGCCACATTCCCCAACAGCAGCAGGGCGATGGATTATCCGCTGTTGAGTCACGGTCGTGCCCAGCCCTTCTGCCATGTGCGACAATCCAGAAACCGCTCCTGGCTAAATTCGTATCCTCAGTTGCGCACAGACAGCACGCAGCAGCTCTGCAACATCAGTGCAGAGCAAACCAATGAACCTAGGGACGGATCCACTGCTCTGAAAGCACTGGGTGAAATCTGTCAAGCGTTTGGTCTTAAAAGGGCTGCAGCAGCCACAGTGCTCTTCCCTGGGGGGAGCCTTTTGACGCATGTGGGATTTTGGTCACATCACTGCGTCACTCAGCAGCTCCCCTTGGCTCCACTGCTCACCACAGGGAATGTGGCAGTCACCTCTCCTGCAACAACAGACCTGGACATGCCTTGGACACACGGTGACCACAGCCTTGTGTGCACTCCAAGAACGACTGTCTTGGTTTTATACACCCAGAATGAGCTGTCAGGACCAATTTTCAATCAAAGCATCCAGCTGCCTGTTCAAGGAGTCAAATTTGGTCAAAAGCTAACATTTTCTTTCCAGCATCCTCTCCAAGGCAGGACCTGGTCACAAGGAGAGACTCTGTATCAGGGCAGCAGACCTCGGAGTCTAAGAAATGCAGGTGTTTAAGTGTGCTATCACAAGCAGCAAGAGCTGGTTTTCATGTATGAAGAAGGCTTGAAAGAATCAAAATTCAAGCCAGAAATTTTATACACAAGTTTTAGTGCCTGGAGGGACCAAGTTCTTTCTTTAAGCTTTAATTCACCATGAAGAATTACAAGGTCCGCATGCTAATAATGATAATCCAAAGCAACATAATGCTCGATACCATCTCAGGAGTGAAAGGCTCAGTCCTGCAGGGTCACACACAGCTCCAAGGGCACCGCGGTACATCAGTGTTTCACAGATTGAGTCACCCACACACACCCCATTTGCCATGTGGACAAATGAGACACCAGAAAAAGAGGAATGATTTTGGGGAGAGGAGAAGTCCCAACCCCCTTCACAACATGGGACATGCTGAAGTGTGTTTGAACCAGCAAGGACAGGATGGTTTTGTACAGGAATCTGTTACAGAGCAGTCGGCTTCTGTTCCTGGACAACAGTAACCTCTTAAGGGGGAAAACCAGACGTAAGTTAGAGACATGCATTCCTGAAATGATGTTTTGGAATTACTGTACCTGTGCCACACCTGTGACAGTTAAAGCTACCCCCTCCGCCGTCTCTACGTCCTCACACCTGGGCTGTAACGTCATTATCTCTAGGGAAATCCTGCCAAAAAACGTAAAATATTTGCACGTTTCCAGGTAACACACACTCAGCTCTTCCCCTTGTATTTCCTGCCCCGGGCTACCTGAGGCACTCATCACAGGTAATGTAAGACAGGTGCAGAAAGCAGCCGAGGAGACCGACAAGCCACTTTGGCCAAGAAATAGATTTTCAGGTAACGCTTAAAGGCAATTTATCAGCAGAGAAAAGCTGGGAGCCAGACTGGAAACAATACCGTGACCCTTTCTCTTCCGCTGGGTGAGCGAGTTGGCCAGAAGCTAGGAGCTTTGGGACCCCACAGGGCCCTCTGTCAGAGGCTCGCTGTGCCACGCTGCCCAACACCAGGGCAGCGCATCCTCCTGCTGGCTGGTGTCACTGGTTTAAAAGCACAGCATGGACCCGGGATGCTCCTGCCCACCCCGCACCACCACCCCCGCAGAAGCCCTGGTGCTGGGCAAAACCTGGCGCTGATGCTGCAAGAAGCAGCCCTGCCTTTGCCCCCGGGGTTAGTATTAACACAGACCTACCCCCTGATCTGGTTCACCTCTCCCTCTATTTTTGCTATGACCCAAAGGCAGCTAGAAGTGAGTCTCCAGCTCTTCAGGGCCGTGCCTGTATGGTATCAGGCACCCAGGAACAGATCCTGCAGTTCCAGAGCTTTCTCAGTCACCCAAGGTGGGCTCGAGGTACTGTGGCCAGAGCAGGCAATCTGCAGGTCACGATTTGGTAAAACAAGAGACGTGCTTGGCCGTGGCAGGTTCTGCTGCAGGAAGCAAAGCCTGGCTCTTGTGTCAGCCATAACAAGCTGGGAAGGCGTCGGTAGTCAAGATAGGGAGCCACAGAGCAGAGAGCTTGTGTCAGTGAACATTAGGTCAAACATCTGAACCATGAAGGGGCTGCGCTGGCCTGCTGCGTGCGCGCCGAGTCGCTCCAGGATTGGCTGGAGGTGCTTAAACATCTCTCTGCAAGTTCATGCCTGCCTTGGCCACTGTCCTAATTAAACTGGCACGCAAGCTGGGATCTGATAAAACAGATCCCACTGTCCAGGATGCGCACAGGCATTTTTTGCCATATGCATTCACAGCTTTAATCAGCTAGCGCAGGATTTTAGCCTTCTGAAGACCTAATCTATACTTTGAATTTCATTTCAATACTGTGCTGCTTCCTATCCAGCGAGTCACAGGGATGTTTGGCAATTACTGTTACACCGGTTCATAAGTGCTCACAGTGCAAACGCTAGTCCTGTGTGTTGCAACTCATCCAAGGTCTCTATGCTGTACTTTCAAACGTGACAACGCCCAAATTGGGCACCGTCTTCATGCAGAAGAGTTCAGTGGAAACCCATATCCAAAACTGGAGAGCCAGGTACAGTTGCAATTTACCCACACACATTCAGGTTTCCTTTTGAAGGGCACAAAACCTTCCTTCCCACCTGCCCCATATCCTGTACAGAACCCAGTCTGGCCTGGCTGTGGCTCCACACAAAAGCAGACGCCCTTCTACTCCCCACCAAGCACATAATGGAAACAGTGCTGTCGAGGAAAGGGTTACAGCTGGAGCAAATGTCTGCAGTGTTATCAGAAGGAACCAGTACAGCAATGCTGAATTTGGAATTTGCCAAGTATGCATCTGTCTGCATTACCTATAAACTGTGGAGTGCACCCCAGGGCAAGCGCCAGAGAAGGGGAAGCAGAGGAGGGTATCAAGATTTCAACTGTCCCATTAGAAAACCATTAGTTTTTATGTTATCCTGTTGCTGCTGCTGCTGCTGCTGCTGCTCAAAACAGAGGGATAAACCGTTAGACAGGTTAGGAAGCTGGTGGATTATTACCTGTGCAACCCCTGTTACGTACAGTGGGACCCCCTCCGACGTCTCAATATTCTCACAGCGACAGAGGATGGTCATAACCTCCAAAGACAGTCTGAGCAGCGAGGAATAAGGGTAGGACAGCAAATATACAAAGCAGTTATCAGAGAGTAAGACACTCATGGCAAAGGACAGACGAGCCTTTCAGGTTTTAGATTTTCTCTGTTCAGCTTGCCTTTCTCCCACTGTCCGCTCCCAAGGCTCCCTAATGCCAGGCCAGACCAGCTTCCCTCGTCACGGCAGGGAGCTACAGCATCCAGCTGCTTCTTTTAATGAGACCCTAGCCTGTTTAGCCTCATCTCCACCCTGCATCCCACAAGTCACCGTAGATGAAATCGAACTGTGTATTCCAGCCGGACTGCCATCCTGGAGCCAGCTGGAATTCTCTCTTGGAGTAACCTTCACACACACAAAATTCCTTTTTGTAATAATTTAGATGATACTATGCCAACACTTAAGAGGACCCAGAAAAATGAAAACGCCAGGAACCTGGCTACCCACCCCTGGCTAAGGTGCTGATGAGAGAAGGTGCTTCCTTCCAGCTGTCCTGAGAAGCTGAATAATACCATTTGGTTCCCCCAGAGGCATGTAAGATCGCGCTGCTGCTCTCACCACTTTTATTCCAGACCCTTAAACAGGGACAGGCCTTTTTTTTTTTCTTTTTCTTTTTTCCTCCAGTCCTCAGGGTTGCAGCAGCATAAGAGCCCAGCACCGTGCCAGCTCTAACTGTTCCTTTTGTTCCCAGGTTAGTGCTACCTGGCGGAATGCCGCTGACAGCAACACAATTGCTGCTGTCTCTCTTGCTTTCAGCACTGGCAGTTCCAGAAAAGATGTCCTAATTTTGGAGGAGGAAATCTGCCTCACTCTTCATGTTAAGGCAGCAGGCTCCATCTGTGGCAAGGCTTATGGTATTTGGGAAAGGCTCTGTTCTCAAAAGGAGAATCAAGCCCCATATCCCATGGCATGAACTTGGGGTATAGATTTTAAAGTAAAAGATTTGTTTGGGTGCCGGTAGTCCTGTCTGAGCCCGATTTGCTAAATAATGCACAGATCTCTATCATATGACAGCTTATTCTGGCAAGCAGTTCTTGGCCCTGGACTCAGCCTTTGCTTAACTTAATGACTCAGCCTCCTGAATACATCTGTTATCCCCTGCACACGGCAGGTCAAGGTCCTGTGCTGTTCTGTGGGCTTCTCACACAACAACAGGAGGAGAACAAACCATTTGTTCAAATCAACCGTTCTCCCAATGAGATGCCTCACAAAAATTCGGGAATGAGGCTTGTCTGGATCAAATGCAGTTCTTAAGCACTGTGCCCACAAGCTAGTCCTTTCCTTCCCCTCCCACCTCATATGAGCATCGCTGGAGAGCTCGGGCTAAAGCAGTAGGTGTTAGCTGAGACCTCTTCATGCAGCCGGAGCACTATGGTAGGCTCTTGTAGCAAACCCGAGCATCAGCCACCTGGGAGAGGACCTGAGAGGTGTCGTGAGTAAGCTGCCAGCAGCAGCCAGGACCCCTTTGAACGAGGCAAGCCGCCTGACCCTCAGGTGAAGAGCAGCTATGGTAGTGTATCATCTGCAGAGGGAAGGCAGCGACATGCTCACTTTGTCTACTGGTGGCAACAGATGGACAGGGAAAAGAGGTGGCAAGATCAGGCAGTAAGGGTTAACTACAACCTCTGGCTGTCACTCAGTGCAAAAACCCAAAAGTCACGTCTTTGTCCTTTTTCCCTATTAATTTCTTCCTAGATGGAAGAAACCTGCATCGGTGAGCATGAGGGAAGTGTTAGGAGAGATTAACATTCTCACAGATCCTAAAGATGAAGAGCTACGTTAGCAGGACAGCAGCACCATCACAGCATGTTAGTTTAGCATGGTAAGAAGCAGCAAGCAAAATCCATGACCGAGGAAAGGGAGAGAAAGGAAATCCCGGGGTTTTAAACAGGAACACAGTCTGCTCCCAAGGTGACAGCAGTCAGCACATCTTTAGAAAAAGAGACTTCAGGAGCAGGAGGGGGCACTGGCACACTGCATGCCGTAAACTTTTTTATTACTGGGCGAGGGTTTGGGCCATACTGGACAGAACTCAGCTCCTCTTGTGATCTCATGGATGAGCCAGCCCGGCGGCCCTGCTGCCCAGCACCTCTGCGAGAGCCTCATAGCTGCTGCTGCGGAGTGCTGCAAAGGCAGCAGAGGAGAGCAGGGCTCTCACCTTCCCCAGCACAGGAAGAAACACACTGATTAGCCAGGCTATGGCCCTCTCAGCTTGGTGGGTTTTAGGTAACTAAAAAACAACCAAAAAGGAGAAAAAACCCCACAATCTGACTGCCTTGAGTTTGGGAAGAGGTGTGGACAGAGAGGCCATTTTAAAAGTACTGGAGCTGAAAGCATAGTATTTCTTTTGTCTTTTGCACTGTGATACCCAGGTGTCCCCATACAAGTAGTCAGCACAGAACTCCCCTGCTCTCTATCTACCCCAGGACCTAGAAGTCCTCTGGGTTTTTTTTTTTTGCACATCATCATTTGCTGTCAGGTAAGCCTGAAATGACAGGGTTATCTCCTGCAGGGCCCTGGACAACCTTAGCCCCCACCACTCAAAGCAGAGGACGGCCAGAAGCTGAGCAGCTGTGAGTGACTCTACATTCCCCATGCTTCAAGGCATGACACAGGGCACACGTTGCTCCTTCCAGCTACTTACAGAGCTGTACACAAGGCAGCCTTCCTTTGAAGGACCAGGAGCTGGCCACAGCCAAAGGCAGCGAGCTGCGGTGACGCTCATCCATGGTTTCATATACAATGCCCAGTCCCATGTTCCTAAAGATACTGCTGAGAGCCCCACTGGGATGGTTTTGCCTAACTCGTACTACAAAACCACAAATAACGGGGGTCTCCTTACCTTTGGGTGTCAGTAATGCACCACCAGGCCCAGGCCCAGCCTCCGTATACATACTGCTTTACATCAGAGCCGCAGCAGCCACCTGCAGAACAGCAGAAAGCACAGAAATGTAGGGATAACACACAGGCGTGTTGCGCTCAGCCAGAGAAAAACCTGCACCCAGGGTCACGAGCAGAACAACTTCCTAAGAAGTCTGCCCAGCCTCTGGGTGCTGGAGAGAGGGTACCCTGGGGGGTCATCGCATCCCCCAACCCCTCAGTGCAGGGGAAGCACCTCAGCTCAGCCACGTTATAGCAATGGGTGCTACCAAGCTGAGCTCTGCAGCACGACCCAGAAGAATCCGAGCACGCTTGCAGTGTCGCATAAATAATGAACACAGAAAACTCTTTCCAAGATCCACAGCAGCCCTGGGACACCCTTTGGTCAGCCATAATGCAACTGGCCACTGGGGAACCCAATGCTCTCCTCACCTCCATGGGCTTCACACGGCAATTTTCCAAAGGCAACCTTTTCAATTGTCTTATGTAATTGAAAAATAATATTTGTAACAATTCAGTATGATGAACAGTAACACACAGAAAGTAACTGTATTTCAAATCAGTGTTTTATTTTAGTTTTGTTAAGCAGTTTAAGCACCTTTTAGCAACCAAAATTGTTGTAAGCACATGCTTCAGTATCTTTAACCATGATGCACCAGCTCCGTCATGGAAAGCCATGTAAGAAATCCATCTCCTCTCCCTCACCCACACTGCAAACCACCCTTAAACCCACCAAACAGCTAGCAGGTCAGCGCTGGAAGAGGGAAGAACCCTTGAGCTCCCCAGAAACATCTCCTAATTCTGGCTTTGATGCCAGAATTTGATGACAGCTCCTGAGGCTCTGATGGTCCAT
Organism: Phaethon lepturus; assembly: GCF_000687285.1. Lineage (NCBI taxonomy): Eukaryota > Metazoa > Chordata > Aves > Phaethontiformes > Phaethontidae > Phaethon > Phaethon lepturus. The sequence continues at coordinate 13,736 of NW_010518541.1, forward strand.
CACAGAGCTGGCTGTGCCCAGAGTTCGGGCAGCCTTCAGAACTCCTCTGCTACATTTAAACCTAAGATTTGACCCCAGTGAAGCTGGAAGATGCTGTCTGGATTTTCATACCTTTGATTCAAGGAATAAGATGCCTGCTATCTTTCAAGAGAGCACCCTGCCAGGGACCAGCCCTAGGTTTCATGCCTGGCAAAGGAGGAGCTCTGCAACTCCCTGGCTCGGAGCTCCTGTGTCTCAGCCAGATCAAGCCAGCAGTCCCTCCCTAGTCTGTTATCCGTGATCACACTTATTACAGCAGTGCCCGAGGGCCTCGGCAAGGCAAGCGCTGTACCAACAGAGCAAGAGGCAGCTTCAACCCTGCGGGACGTATCTACGCAGGCAAGACAGAGCCAGCGCAGAGGAAAAGCAGGCAGGCGGGGAAAAGAGTGTGACTGCAGCGCTGTGTGAGGGGAGAGGGCGAACTCTGAAGCCAGCAGACGGCAGCCACAGAGGACAGCTCTTCAAAGAGAGAGAATATTTATTAAGTTTGTTGCAGTAAGTCAAAATAAAGAAGCAAAGGCAGCACACATCCAGGCCAGTGTGCTGGCAGGGCCCTCCAGGCCACAGGAGGGGATCCTGTCCTCCCCATCCTCCTCCTCCTCCCCATCCTCAAGTGTCTGGCCATCTTCTGCTATCAGCTAAAGATCCCACCTGCTCCACCAATTTTCACACAATCCCTTTCATAAACCAGCAGATCAGCCCCAACTACAGTTCTTCATCCTCCCATTTCAGAAGGAAG
>NW_010518541.1:14544-21503 GCF_000687285.1 Phaethon lepturus
TTCACACACTTTTTCAGGTCTCTTGTGCTCCACAGCCCAGAGGAATATTCTCCTGTCACCTCCGAGACAGCCTCTGGGTAGCTTCTTCCTGTAGCTGGAAGGCTCTTTCAGACAGGCAAGGAATTACAGAAGTTGATGACACAATATCCTGCAGCACATTAACCGCAACGCCTTTTAACACTTCTTGGAGGACATGAGCCCGGTTAGCTCAGCCTTTTAGCCAGGCCCTTGTTTTCCAAGAACAGGAAGGGAGGTGTTCCTGGCGGTCGGGAAAAGCAGCTCCACACGGAAAGGTATTTTATTTCACACGGTCTATGTGGTCTTAACTTCTCTACTGAACCTCTGGTAATCATTTCATAATAATGTACTGAGAAAACTGGGCACCCTAAAGCCACCGTTGTTACCAGATTGTGCCTCTCTATGGCATGACTGTGACTCTCCACTTTTCTTCTGCAGGCAATGCAAGGAAATACCTTACTTAGTATCACACCCATGCTTGCTTCCCAGCACTGCACAACGTTGCTACACAGCACAATTTACTAAGCTAGATTATAGGTCAAAAAATGTTCAGAGAAAACTAACACATTAAACAGGAATGGGATGCCAGCTGGTTGCTTTCATGCAAGCCGGACGTCTGAGTGCAGCAGAACTCCGTCCCGGTAACGCAAGTCAGATGAGCTGAAAGCTCATTTTCCATTGCAGTCCCGCAGCCTCTTTCCCAACTCTCAGCGAGCAAGTGAAAAAGGAACCAACAAAGCAAAATCTTTGCAAGTCTAAAGAACAAACCCTCTTGCACAATGAGATTTGGCAGAGAAATTGCCTTTTCCAGCTATAATACACCCACTGTTCTAGCAGCCCGGGTCTCACAGCCGCTTGGCCATCGCCTCCACAAACATCCACTGTGCCTCTTCCGGGGCAGTGTACGGCGGCCAGGCACACTACAAACGGAGGATTCATAGCCAGGAAGCTGCCATCCAGCTTGGCCTCTTCCCAAATGAAGGGGTCCCATGTTCAAGCAAGAATTCCCAGAGCCAGGAGAAACCATGTTGTCTGTTGTTTGTTGTTTGGTTCTTTTAATGAAATTAGATTAATCACTTGGGAGCTTGTAGATAAATGGAGCTCTCAGCAGATGCAGGAAGCTGCTGCCCTGATGGACAGCACGCAAGAAAGAACAGGAGCCCTAACAGTTACAGGGACACAGGGCTCAAAACATGAAAGCTGGGACAATTTGAGGCTGTGAACAAGCATTGTGTTGTTTGCTCTCCCAAGGTAACTCGAGGCAACGAGCCTGTACTCTGGCAGGAAGCGGTGAAGGTTCAGAAATCAGGTCGTACTAAACAGGCTGCTACGATAACTCGGTAACTATATTCCTTCCCAGAAACCGTTGCAGGCTGAACGCAAGAACAGAGCGGACACCGCTGCCTTCACCTGCACAGAGGGAGCTGCCACCCTCACGCCTCCGTTCAGGGCAACCTGGTGCTGGAGTCTCCTCCTCCAGGAGGACCCACCACCCAAGCTGGGAATAATCAGCTCGGTCCAGTCGGATAGAAGCTGGGTTTGATAAAGAAACGGCCCTGTGCTGGGAAATGTCACAGGGTGCCAACAACTGAGTGCAGAAAGACAAGGAAAAAACTGATAATTGAAAACAGTTACTGACAAAAGACAGAATGGAGAGGACAGATGAAGGCAAAGGCATACATAAAGAAAATCATGTAATAAAGCAGGGTCTAGACTAAAATCAGTGTCTGGTTCTTAGGCCCTGCTGTGCATATAAATTAGGCTTTGTCCACATGCAGAAATGGCACAAGGTTAACAAAAATTAATTTAAAATGATGCAGGGTTCTGAGTTGAATCCATAAAATCCTTTGATGGTCACTGCAGCAGATGAAAGCAGATTATGCTGGCTAGCTTCTTTTGGATGTAATCTATATCAAAATGACGTGTTTTAAGCTATGAGTATCAATGCTACAGAGCAAGTTTAAAAACACACGTTTAGTTTAACACATCTTGTAAACAGAAATCCAGAGAAGACAAACCACAATGAAGTTACACAACAAAACCACAGAGATATTACCTCAGAATTCCTCCTGGAAACCAAAAGGAAAGCTCCGAGGCTACTCTGTCCACCTCCTCCTCCTGCTATGCTTTCTGAAGTGTAATTTGCAAGTCTTGGAGATTCAACAAGCACCTGACAAGGGAAATCTTGAGCCCCACCACCTGCAAAAAACTGAAGAACTATCTCCCGAGAAGGAAACACCACAGAGGAGCTGCGTAAGTTGCCTTTTGTGCAAGCGGTGAACAGCACCAGCAATTTCACACTACAGACTTGAGACAAGCTGTGATGCTGCGCTCTGGACAGCAACCACCAAGCATCACAAGCAGCATGAAACCGACCACAGGGAAAGATTTTGGGCTAGTCAAAATTAAGAACCCAACTCTGCAGGAGCATTCAGTTAAACCTGGCAGATGACAATCAGTGCCACTAAAAGTTTCTGCATGGTTTGCCTGCTTCGGGGAGTAGAATACCTCGATCTCAACCCTGGGGAACAGTTCTGAACTCCGGCTCCAAATGCGTGAACGCAGACAAGGGCAAAACCTCACATGAAACCCAGCTGAAGCTGCCTACTCCTTCCCACAAACTCCTGTTGCTTTTGAGGCCAAAGCACTGGATCACAACCAGCCAGCTCACACAGGCCTGTTGCTGAAAGCGGAGGGACGACCCTGAGGCCGTCAGCCCCACCACGAGCGTTAGGTCCCAAATGGCTCTTGCTGCTCACCGTGTCTTTCTGCAGGACACGGCCTGGACCATCACCTCCCATTCCATTTTCATGCCATCGACTGTTCTCACCTAAGTGTAGCCCTCTGCATTTCTCCTTATTGAACCACATCATATTTCTTTCAGACCATTCGGTCAATCTGTCAAGTTCGTTTTGATTCATTAGAACCAAAGCTCTTCAAAAGCTCTTGAATCCACTTCGAGCTCAGTACCATCTGCAAATTCAATAAGCACATTCTCGATTCCATTATCCAAGCCAAAACAAGGAACTTCATAAATCCTTTCAGCTGAACAGTGAACCACTGTCAAGTTCCCTGGCAATGGTTTTCCAGCCAGTTTTGTGTTAATTTTATAGTATCTGAAAAAACAGTTCCTCCTCACACTGTGGACTGTAGGCCTCTTGCAGGAAGGGCTTACAGAACCTCAAGAAACCTTTACTTCAAGCTTTCAAAACTTACAGAAGTACCATAAAAACAGCACAATCACAAAATCATGACCAGTTCCTCTTGCAGGAATAAGAAGGATGGAGTAACAGGGTGCAAGAGCTTAGAAGAGCTCTGGAAGGGTTAACTATCCGTGACTGCTGGGGTGCGGCAGGAAATGTTTACACAGAACTGAAATTAGCTGCTAGCTCTTTTTATTTTGAAAGAGATCAAGGAGCCCCAAAGGGTGCTGTACTAAAGTCTGAGAAACTGAGCTGGACGATATTTCTCAAGCCGACTTGTGAGAAATGATAAGAGTGTAACAAGCCATAGCAAAGGCAAGGCGTACAATATCTGCGGCTTCTCCTCATCCCCGAGAGTGCTAACCCACCCAAGAGGGAAGTCAGATTAGTCAGTCAGGACACGCTCATCCTCGGAAAATACACACTGGCTGTCTTCTTCTAGCTTTTTATGAGCAATGTATTTGTTTCAGTACTCTAGGAAATAAAGCTAGGCTGACTGGGCTGCAACTCCCCTGACTTTTTTTCCTCCTTTCACATCCTGAGCTTTTGTCAAAACAGCAGTTTGTTCTGACCCATGGTGTGTTGTGCCAACCTTCCCCTGTCACGTATCTCCAGGTGCTCACCTTGAAGCTGCTGGACCACTGTGCGTGGTGCCACCCTGCAGCCCTCCTCAGCCTGAAGGAAAATGCCCCAACTATAGAGATTTGGGCAACACCATGTACTTATGGGAACTGTAGGATGAGCAGGGCTATTAAAAATTACATCTCCTTATTATAAGACTCGGCAGAAATATTATAGCATTGTATTTCAAAATTAGCAGATCGATCCTCAGCCATGAAAGCTGACTGTAACCAGACTGTAACCCAAAACCAGCATTACACATCAGAGACGACCTACTCAGCTTGTGGGAACATAGGGATATCAGGATGAACAGGTACTTTGTGTAGCTCCCTGAAAACTTGACCAGCTCCAGCTGCACTTGGAGAGCACTCTGTGATGGGCCAGGCGCCTGCCAAAGCCTCCTCAGAGCTTGCACCAAACCTCACTGGGAAGCTCCCAGCACCGCTGCCCTCCAGCAAAGTTAGACCCACATTCCAGAGAGACCATCGTTGCCTCCACAGGGCTTTGTGGAGCATTCTTACAAAGCCTGTGCTCTACATTTCACAGACGGATTGGCTAACCAAGTGCAGTTTCTTAGAAGGAGATCCGTGCTGCTCAACAGGGGAAGGACACGAGTGCCAGTGGAGTGCTGACCCATGCCCGGGAAGCAGCTTCCCAAATAAGGCTACGAGGCTCCTGCACACACAGACATTCCCAAGGCACAGCCGGCTGCTCCTTGGGCACTGGAGGAACTCCAGTGTCTCACAAGAAAGTGAAAAGAAAGAACACCACTCCTTGGAAAAAAAACCCACATGCCAGGGGAGGCACATGACCAAACTTCCTTCAAGAGGCACAGGCTAAATTTATAATAAAGAAAACTTTCCAATCGGCTTCATGATTTGGAGGTGCCTTCCCGCAAAGTGAAGTCTTTCAAATAACAATTGTATGACAATTCAAGACTGCAAGCCAAAAGCCTGCTTTTAATATTATTTGCTGTGGGTTTATTCTTCCCTTCCCCCTCTCTCTCCAAATCCAATCTAATATCATGCAAATAAATGCTGGCCCCCAAGGTCCTCTCTGCTTTTCCCTGGAGAGACATGGCTCAAGTTCCTGGAACTACAACTGCTTGTAGTTACACGCCTCCCACTAATGCCCTGGCATTCACTCTGCACGTAAGCACAGAGGAGCTGCAGGGCTGCGGGGCTCTGCAGACTCCCACAACCTCTCAGGCTGCCCCTGAAGCTCAGAGAGAGTGCTCTCGGGAGACAGCAAGTGTTTGCAGACCATGCTGGGCAGCGACAGAGGAAAGCCATGTCTAGTGGCAGCACCAAACCCAATTCTGACTCGCAGAACCTGGCGTGATTTATGCTCCCTTTCCAGAGCACAGCTGTACATGGAGGAGTGTTGTCCGCTCAGCAGTGGGAAAACGTAATGCTTGGAACTGCAAGCAGATGCCACAAATTCCTGGTTTTGTAAACTTCAGAGGTGAAGGGAGGTGAAACCAAGCTTTTAAGACTGAACAGCATCCCAGCACACCTGGAGCACGGCTTCCCGATTCCTCCTGCCGGACATGGCATTTCACCAAGTGGTGCTGATTTTAACGGGGGTCTCTTCAGAGGGAAGTGCAGCATCAGCTCTAGATCCCAGCTGGGAACTGCAGAGACATGCAGAAGACCAGGAAAACTGCAAGACATACTGCTGCTCCAGGCAGCTGGTGGGTGCGGTTTGTAACTCCTTAAAAGCAGCTGCCACAGCGGGCATATTTGTTTTCAAAGCTGCAGCCTGATTCTGGCATCTCTTCAGTGATTCCCGTACCAGGTCTGTTATCCAACAGAGATGAACTGATAACAGACCAGCCAGAAGCAAGCGCCACAGCCCGCTGGAGGCTCCAAAAACACAACAACGTAGTTTCACATGCACAGCAGAGCTGTGATCGTAGCACATCCTTGATGTTTACACACATTTTCTCCCAGGTGAGTTTAGGTCTGAGGATCACCGTGCTAGCAACAAAACTAGTCCAGCATTGACGGAAAGGATGTAATGTGGTTGAGGGTTGTGTTGTCACACGAAGTGACAAACACCCATATCTAACCTGGTTATGACCTTGCACTTAGCCCCAGCCTGTCACACAAGAGCGGAGTATCCACCCCTTACAGCAAGCCATTACATCACCTAACAGTGTCCTGTCCGCATGCAGCCTGGTGCATGACAAAGTGCAGCCTGAAGCTTCGGCAGAGTATTGAAGCAGCTACAGGTTGAATGAGACACAGGGGATTTCACTGCTGGTTTATTTAACCCTAAGCTAAGCAACCATCTCACCTGAAGAGAAAACTACGTATCTGGCAGGCACCAACTGCATCCAGTGTCAGCACCACCGAGAGGCCAGGTGACGTGCTAGTAATGAAGCAGCAGCAGGATACGACAGATGAGAAGGGCACCCCAGGCACAGGCCCTGCCCTCTCTGCCCCAGTGGGATGCTCACACCTGGCTCCCCCTTCCCCAGCAAAGCCAACCTGCCCCCCAGGAATGGGATGGCTTCTTGGTAATCCAAGCCAAAGCCTGTTGGCAGCGGCCCAGAGCCCGGCAGTCTTGCCGGTGCCCACTGCCTGACATCATCCGAAAGCAGCAGGAGCAGCACCAGGGTGTGCCACTGGCACCGCGGCCTCGCTCACCGCTCTCCACGCTGCAGAGACCCCACCCCAGTGCTCAAGGGTCCACGCAGCGGGGAGCTCCCCGCCACCCCAGGGCACCCGCTGGGCAGGGACACCCCCCAGCACCCCAGTGCCCACCCGCAGCAGGACACCCCCGGAACAACGCGACAAGGTCCCCTCATGACAGGGATCTGCTCAGAGTCCCCTCAAGGAAGGGTCTCCCCCCACAACACCTCAGTGCTTCCTTCAGGGTATTTCTCCCCAAATCTCAGGGCACCCTGCAGCAGGTCTCCACAACAACACACCCCAGGCCCCATACTCCTCCCCCCAGAGAGGGCCTCCCATTCCCCACCACCTCCCAGGGTCCTCCCCCAAGGCAGGGACCCTTCCCAGAGCCCCTCCATGACAGAAGCATCCCCCAGAGCATCCCCCCCATCGCCGGGCCCCCCCTCAGCGCCCCAAAAACCCCTCAGGACAAGCACCCCCC
>NW_010518542.1:0-3976 GCF_000687285.1 Phaethon lepturus
GCCCGTGGCAGACCGCGTTGAGGCAAGGTGCGGGGAGACTTTTTGTGCTTCGGTCCGTGTATATAAATATCTTTGCGTGGAAGCTATGCGGGGCCCCGCGTAGTCAATCCGACTAACTGCGGGAAGCCACCTCGGGATGCCCTGATGGCCCAGCTGACCCCTCCAGCCTGCACGAAGCTTACAGTAAATGCCGCATCTCTGGGACATCGTCTGAAAATGGGTTTAGTGTGTAAGGCAACAGAGGAATTGAGGAAAAGTAATTTCTAATGTGTCTTACTCACTTGGTAATTTTTTCATATAATCCAGTTTTTTTGTTTCTCTTGTAGTTGGATAAATTCTGGTATTTCAAACTTCAGTTAATCCTACTGAGACTACTCGTGCATTATAGCAGGACACGGTCTGGGGCTTGAGCTGCATAAGCAACTCCGTTAAACACGAAACAACTGACATTAATACAGATTAGACAGCTACTTTAGCTTACTCAGCAGCACTTGTTACAGGGTTGGGTTTTAGGGTTTCCTATGTTGTAGTAGCTGCCGCTGTCTACAAGGTACCAGGACAAAGCCTGACGATCGGTGCGAAGCAAGATTGACTTCGCTTCAGGGGCTTGAAGTCAAAACAAAGATACAGAGAGAGACAAAGTCAGGAGCAGAGGGGAGCTAACCAAATACTTACATTGTAAGTTATGTAAGAATTTAAAGGAAAACCCTGAGAAGGCACAAGCGAGACAGATTTGGCCTTGTCCAAACGCTTGAATGTAAGAAGTAATACACAAAAACGTAGCTTAATGGAACTACCCATTTATGTAGAGCTGCTCACGCATAAATGTTTGCAGAATCAGGCTATATTGAACAAACCATTGTAACGAAGTAAAACTGCCTTTTAAATTCAGAGATGAGTCTCTTGAGTATCTCTCATGAACAATATTATGCTTCTCACAACAGGAATTTCTTCATAATCTTCCTTCTTGTTCAATTTTTAATGTTCCATGGTATAACACATAGCAGAAAAGATCCTGCTGGCATAGGAATCGATACCAGCAGACTCAGAGTGCCACCAATAAAAATCCGGCTTGTGAACAGGGAGCTCGCAAAACTCAGCTAGACGTAATTCAGTAGCGTAGGGCGTTTCTGTCTCTGTGCTCCCTTAAGAACTGACTACTCCTCTGGCTTAGTCTGCAGTTGCTTTTCAAATGAAAGCAATCCCAAGCTCTTAGATGTATTCATAACTGAAGACAAAGTCTGTAAAATTGATGTCCTGTTAGATTTGGAAGGAATTGCTAAGAGAGCGCCTGCTTACTTATTTCAGTAATGAAACCTTGAATACATATAGCACTGAACATACAAGGAGAAGTTATCAAAAGTATGGTCTTGAAGACGCTTTTTCTTGAGCAAGGCTTTGTTGTACAGCTGGTCGCATTGCAGACCACAGGAAGGAAGAAGGCTGATTTTTAGATTACTCTTATGTTAAGGTGCCAGGTGTTACTGGAGGATGCCTGTTCAGAAACCTACCGTATGTCAGTATGGAAAAAAGATAAGGTAAACAGAGTTTTATCCCCCTCTGAAATGTTTTAAAATTGATATGTAGTTGAAAACTCTCTTTCATCATACAGTCAAAATTTTCAGAGCTTGAAATTACACTTAAGCATAAAAAATGTCATCTGATGTTCAAAAGTACTGAGCTCAAAATTATTTCAAATGTGTTTCTAAGCTCCCTACCTCTGAAAATCACATTTCTTTAAGTGCCTAGGTACGGATTTAGGGTGTCTAACTGCATCCACTCAGCCTTGTAAATTTTAGCCTCCATATACCTGTGCTTCATAATAAATGTATCAGAAAGCTTCAGACCAGCTATAAAAGCATTCTCAAAAAAGCAATGCAGACTTGAGCCATTAGAAGACGAGACACCAACCCCACAAAGTACTTGGCTGTATAATTCAACTCATTCCGGTATATGGAAAGCAGCATCTGAAGCCCAGGATTTAACAAATTACTGTAATAGCAGGAGAAAAATTTAAATGAAACACTTACTGGGGCAGTTTTTTCCTGTTACTTACTTACTGGTATTTCCCAACATTTTCCAAATCAACGTGCTTTTTTCTTCAAAATCTCCCTTTCTGCTATCTCCCCAACTCCTATGTGACCTCCTATATTCCACCTTACAAATATTAAGTATAGCTAAGCTTCCTGGTCTGATACTATTCTGTTTGACTGTCGAGTCAAATTGAGAGTCTCTTTCTTACTTAGTGAAAAAGGTAAGGATAAGGAGGTGAGGGAGGAAGGGAGCAAACAAGACACTGTGACAGACTTAAGACTTCCCAAGGGAACACAGCATGGAACTATTGGAGAACATGCCTGCCCTGCTAGCCAGATCCAATCTGGCTAGCAAGGTTTACTATTTCCAGGCCAAGGCCTGGGATCAAAGAGAACGTTAAATCTTTAAAGAACTTCAGGATGAGAAAAAGAAGTAGGATTTAATGGCCTGTCAGCAGCTGGAGTAGAGCCTTGCTGTTGGAGAAGCTCTAGCAAGCAATCTGAGTCTCCCAGTGCACAGGGGGGAAACAACAGGATTGATGGGAATTTACTAAACTTTCAAGGAAAGGCAGAGGTCTAAGCAAGAGGAAATGCAAATCTTTATTGTTATAAGCCTTTGCTCAGAGTACATTTTGATGGACAAAAATGGTTTGTTTTCAGGAAGCTCCTTTTGTGTTCTCTTCGATCAGCGTTCCATATAACAGTTTATAACCCAGGGAAAGGAGTTAATGTACACCAAGCGCAACTGGGTCTGTCATGCTACCCTTGTTAGGAAGCAGGGCTGTGTCAGCCAGAGTAGTTCAGTTTAGGCTCAGTATCAAAAGGAGACTGCAAAAGATCTAAAGCATTCTGTATTCCTGAGCACTGAAACATCTCTGAAGGCACAGCTAGGGTAAAAATCCAGGGCTGCTTGTTCTGAGAACAGCTAGTATGAATGAATGCGTAGCGTAATTGCTTTGTTTCTCTGTACTAACCGCAGCAGAGCAAAGAATATTGAATTTATACCTGCTTTTTAACTGCAAAGAACTGGAGAATAAAAAATTAAATCCAAATGAAAGCATAAACTATTCCTGTATCGGTGGCTGATCACGCCCACCCCTTGAAGCCACTGTCCTCCTTGTGGTGGAACCAACAACCCTGCCTGAACCCAAAGGATGCTTTGGCACTGAGCCAAGCCTAAAGCACCAAATGAAAAACCAGCAAAAACACATCCTCAGCAAGACTGAACTTGACTGGTGCAGCTTCCCGCGTTACAGTGTCACTGTAGATTACTGCACAAAATTGAAGCCTGTGAACTATGTCGGGTTCTTAACAAACAGAATCGGTGACCGTGAGCTACAGTTTGGCGCTCGGTGCCTCACACCTTGTTACTTATGCTAATAACGAATGCGTGCAAAAAGTTACCCTGCTATTCTAATCATGATTTACACCCAATATACGTATTACAATGCAGCTACAGAATGATTACAAAAGAAGTGAGAAGATGGTGAACTAGGTTCTGCAAGGGAACTGAAAACCACACGTTACTGAACGTATCGAGGTCTTGACTTTACAGGTTGCTCTGCGTGGGCAATCGATTGTGCCAGTGGCTCCAAGTGAGGCTTGTGCAGGCCACTGCCAACATAAAACAACTTGCAGGATCACCACCCACCAGAGGAAGAGCTGTATAACTAATATAACAGAGGTGAAACTGAAACTGAGACAAATACCATGCTACAAAAGACCCAAAAAAGCCATGTCAAAGGAGAACGATTCCTCAGTTATCTGAAATGACCGCAGACTTTTTGTCAAAAAACAGTGAGGAAAAACAACCCAGAACCCCTGGAGAAAATGACCGCGGAGATAGTACCATACTGTGTACCAAATGAGATGGGTGGTAGTGCAAATAATAAAAAAACCCAAACCAAAATGAAGTCTTGTGCAGAGTAGTTTGCACCTCCTGC
>NW_010518542.1:4007-64546 GCF_000687285.1 Phaethon lepturus
TAGATTTGCTTCCTTTACACTTTGGCAATATTTATTGTGTTTGCTGTACAAGTAGGGAATGATAGTAACAAAGTGACCCAACTCAAATGTTTTTCTGTGCATTGGATATATCATGCAAATCTTTATCATCAACAGCAATATGAACAGTAATTTCACTTCTTACCCCACTGCCAGGAAAAAGTTAGTCTCAGAACTCCCAGACGAAGCACTGTTACTGTTCTCTTTTCCAATAGCAGTTTCTCTGACTTTCCTCATTTATTGCTGTGCAAAGTTTTGTGTAAAACCAAGGAACAAGCAGCAGAGTTCCAAAGGACAGCAAATGGGATTTTATCACTAATATGACCTTGGAAATATCATATTCATACGACACCAAACGCTGAACAGCGTAAGCCTACTCTACTGTTCAAAACATGGTAATGGAGTGACTTCATTGTAATAGCCTCTATGTCAGGTAGCCTCTCATAAAGCTTGCATAGCCACTGTATCATGTGCTCTGGCCACTTCGACCATAATGCAGTTGTGTGCCCAGGCCTAATCTGAATCAGATTTGCCAGGGAAGACAAGCATATGCAGATCTTGTATTAAAGACTGTAGGGGATGCAGCCTGCCAAAAAAAGCCAAAACAAACAAACCAAAACAAAACCAAACACTCCCCCCACAAAAAAAAAAAACCAAGAAAGAGAGTTAATTTCATTTTCTGCTCACTTTGCACCAACATAAATGACTATACAGCTTGCAAGGCTTTAAAGAATCAAGATCAGCGATTAAATTATTGGTCCAATTCCATTAGTACAAACTCAGTAGATTTTAGGGGTCGTCTTATTGACCTTTCCACAGGGCAGCAGCCACAGATTTTATTAGGTCTACTAGTATTGTATGCCAGCTTTCAGGCCAAACGCCCTGTTACTGGATGTTGGACACCTAACCTCTGCCAAAAAATCACACTGCTCTATTTTATCTCAGAAGGCAAAAATACTTCAATATCTTTTGGCAATACTTGTTTGGGACAGAAGGTGAAAGGCCAAGCCAGCAGTTAGTTTACTGTCTAAAATGATAAAGTCATCAAACAAGCTAAAATGGAAGCAATACGAGTCCCTACTTTTCTAAAAAGGCTTTGCCATTGCTTTTTTTCACATTCCCTATGTAGGCTGAATTTCAAGGAAGGTTTGCACCATGCCAGAACAGACCTGTTTTAAAATGTTGTGTTGATGCCCACCAGAAAAAAAAAAATTGGCTGTCAAAAAAATTTCTGCCCCCCCATCCCCCCAAGCAAAACCCAACCCCATTCCTATGGCTTTAACTGCAGTTTCATGGCCCTTTTTATTCCCGCACAACTACTCTCTCAAATTAGAGTTCAGACTGCCAGTTTCATTCTCAGAAGTTAGAACTGTAACCATTCCCTACTTACAAAAAGAACATTACCAATCTTCTCCCTTTAAAACACTGCAAAAAAAAAAAAAAAGAGGCAAGTCTGATTTTGCCCTATATTTCCCTTTGCATCACCACTCAGAGACAAAAGCATCTTCTGGGCTAGCAATGCCTACAAAAAGAGTGTCCCTGCCAATAGCCAACTGTTCCCAATTCTCTCATTTTACAAAGGGACAAATTGGTAGAAAGCAGCTGAGTTCACATTTGCATTGCCCTCCACTGGTGTAATTATTTGGTATCACTTTATACTGAAGACAACTTTCTCTCAAACCATGATAGCACTTTTACTTTTTTTTACTTTGCATGGTGAAAATTAAAAGGTTTGATGCAATAGAAAACCAAGCCCTTAGAGCTCCCTAGCGCTTTTGGTGGAGTAGTTCACACAGTAGTTCACACCCTCCTTTGAAATAGATTTTGTCTCCATTTGTGGCAGCTGGTTGAAGAGGAGCAACATCTAAAAACCTGCAAATTCACAAATGCCTGCCAGATTGAAGTAGCAATATGATAGGATACCTTATCATTGGTAGCTTGATAAAATGATTATGTGAACTTCATTCTCATTTAATATATATTTACTTTTACAGCTGCATGCATATATCCTCTTAATGCACACCCTTCAAATTCACAGCAAGAGGAGCCTAATAACTAAATGCTTGAAAACTAAAGAAAATAATTTAAACTGCAGCTTTACTTCATACTCTCTCCCTTATAAAAGTAGGGGGGTTTTTTAGAGCTTGAAAAGAATGTTCAGAAATAAAGCGTGAATGCAAATAGAAAAATAATTTCTAGAAGTTGCATTTTCTTCCATTTCCTGGCCACCCCCTCTTGCACTGGAAGGGGGTGCAGGTCCGCGTGACAGGCGGAGCTGGTAGCGCAGGGAGTGCTTTGTGCAAGCCCGCTACTGTGTTGAGCAGCAGATTTCTGAAGCCATTTTTGCCTTGAACTGAGACCTAGGCAATTTTCCCAGGGCACGGTGCATAAAAATAAAGGCTGGGATAGTAAATTTCACAGCTCCTGAGTGGGTTTCTGACACGTATGTTGACGGAACCTTAGCGTGGGGGGCAAACTTAGTGCCCTGTGCCATGCCACTCCAGCCCTCTCGTGTCCCTGCAGAGTAACCACCAGGGAACGCGCTCAGATAAACTAACATAAAGCTTCCAGCATACGTTTTTCTCCTACCATATTTCACCCACGCATTAGTTTAACTTAATTAGATTAGCCACATCAAATACCGACTGGCAAAATCAAGGACTCAATCAAAATCAAGAATCAAGAAAAATCAAAATCAAGATACAGCCAGTGCTCGAGACAGCAAGCAAGCAGGTTTGGATAGCTCTTGCAGGGGAGGGGGGCCGTACAGCACCTCAAGGGGAGACATCTGAAGGAGGGGCTGGCTCACGGCTCCGTATGAATACCAGAAGCAGGGAGCTCCTGTCTGCCAGCCATGGAGGTAAGCTGCCACCAGTCAGCGAATTGGCAACATCTCGCCCCTTGGAGGGGTAAACCTCTTCTTGCTCTTACTGAGCTTCTGCTGAGCTCCTGCTGTCACACTTTTCCTCTAATTTAAGGAAGAAAAATACAGTTCTGACACCCCTTGTATGAAAACTTGCTAGCCCCTGTTCTAATCAGCTAATGCTTTAAATGATAGCCGCCTTGTTTTCAGAGAACTTTTACTTGCAGAATAACTTTCTATCACCATTTTGTATTGGCCTATTCATGTACCTGTAACGTCCCCAGGCCTATGCTGGACAATGATTTTTCTTCCGTTTCCTACCTGTCGGCAGACCTCATGCAGACTTTCACCCCTGATCTTTTTGTACTGGTCACAGCAGGACTTTAAAAAGGATATATTTTACTACACAGATGAGCAATCACTTTCAAAACCCTCTGCAGCATTTTCCTACCCGCTGTGCTTCAATTCACAATTTGATGCCATTCAAAAATAACAGTCTCTTGTCTGTGTATGATGTTGCAGTCTGTCTTATGGTAAATGCTTAATCTAAAATCATCACTGCTTAATGGTGTATTCTTTTCCCTGTCCTGCAATTTAAAACAGTAATACAAAGAATATTTTGGAGAGCTTGATATATGCCTAGCTGATTAGGTCCCTCACTTCTCACCGCCTGATCTTTGATATATTTTGGATTTTGACCCTGTCTGTCCTGTAAAAACTTGTATGTAACATGAATCGACTAGCTAAGAGCTAATGATGCTCACCGCTTAAAGCAGGCTGTACGTTCTGCTGGCTGAGGTCCGTTCCTTCCACTGTGGTTGGAAAGAGTATCTGCCTTGCACTGTAAAGCAAATGAAATAAATGGAAATAATTAGTATGTGGTGATTGATGGTGAGGACAGTGGGTTTTGGTTCCAGCTTTGTCACTGACCTGTTGCATAATTTTGAGTTTCACTTAATTTGTATGGATCTAACGCACTTGTAAAATAGCTATAATCTCCCTCACTGACCTCACAAGGTACTGTTAGATTTGGGCCCTGGCTATAACTGGCCTTTTGGCACTTGTGTGCCATTCAGCGTATAAAAAATAATTTTGCCTTATTTTGATCAAGAAAAATTGATTAATTTTGGGGAAGTGTTGGGGGAAACTTTCCTTTGTGTGCCACAGAGCAGTAGATTCCCTCAAAATGCATGGGAGAAAGTGGAATCATATGAAGTTGTTGGCCTAAAAAGGGACACAAAGCTTAGGAAGGAACCGTATTTTCTTTGAGCCTTTCTCAGACTATTGACTGGTTCACTCTCCATGTCTAGGACAGACTGGCCTTTAATTAATTGAGGCGTTCGGCACAAATTAAAATCCTCAACAACCAGACTCTACACAAGAGCAAAGTATTACTGTTCATTTTAAGAGGAACATATTTAAAATCATTTCAGTCATGTGTCAGGTCAAATGAAAAGTCATTTCCCATTTCTATCAGGAATTAATATCTCTCAGCTTCTCTGTTTAGCAGTAGATTGGTTTCAAGAGCTATCCCCTGCTCCTTCCTGAGTTTCATTTAGGTCATCTTGATACATGCAAATATGCCACTGAATTTAATGGAGTTACTCTTATGAAGCTTTAAGACCTCTTTCTGCAGCTCAACAGGAAGAATATGTAGCTCTATACTTTATGTATTTGTCTGCAAACATTCTAATAACTTTCTGCTATCATGAAAAATAAATGATTCTGTGTCTTGGAGCAGAAACACATAGAGCAGATAGCTATATAGATATAGCACATGTAGTTAGAGAGAAACATTTTCTCTTGTCCGTTCTCAAAAAAATATATACTTGGTAGGTATGTAACAGTAACTTCAGAGTATGTTAATTTGCTTTCTTGACTGCCTATAGATAAATGTCTTCAGAGTTAATACTATTTCAGCTATTTCAGGGTTAATTAGCCTATGTGACTGCCACTAGTTTTGTAAAGACTGCTTAATAAAAGGTGACTTACTTCCACATTCAAAGAATAAATCCATTACAATGTGATGTTTGCATTCATGCATTATTTTTCTTGTCTCTCTTACTAGTTAAGTAACATCAGTTGCTAAGTAGAGGTTAACTTCAGAGTTATAAAAACACATGCTCCTGGAAAAATATTTTAGCAAGTGTAGATGGTGTTAATATGTAAAACAACGCTGTAACCACTTCCTCCCTGTTATTTTTAGGGACAAAGTGAGATCAACTGGTGTACACATATATTGCTTGTAAGTCAAGCAAGGAAAGAAATACAAAATATAGTTTCTTATAGAAGTATTAAGTTATCTACATTTAGGTCAGAGTCTGTTTATGTTTTTTTCCTGTGACAAATTCAGAGAAATTCTGTTGGATCCAGCTGAACTGTTCTGAAACTACAGCATCTGACTAAGAACAGGATTCACCCGCTCTTAGGGAGATGTGTACGTAACTGCCCGCCAACCAGTCACAGGTAGGATTTACCTTGCCCCGTTAACATTTCTTGTTAAAATTGCCCAGCAGAACCTCAGGAAAGGTGAAGCAAGTAGTGTAACTCTGTGGTAAGGGCTGGGGAGGGAGTGAGAGATGAGCTGAGAAGGAAAGATGGGGGCGGACAGCAAGTCAGAGGCAAATGCTGTGGGCACACTCCGTCGCCCCTCCGCCCTCGGGCCGGTGTGACGACGTGCGTTGTGGCCGCCTTGCCTTTTCTCTAGCGTTGGCACTCGCAGCTCCTATGAGCAGCCACCATTAGAGGGTTTGATGTTGCTAGGATGCTGGGGACAAGGGAGGAGAAAAGCCTGTGCTACACAGGGGTTGTTTTGTGGCGAGACAATAATCCTTCAAATCAACCTCAAAAATGTTGTGGGTTACGACGGGTGAGAGTAGAAGAGGTGACGCAGATGGTGGTTTCCACAGGGTTATTGCCCAGCAACCTTTGCCAAGCGAATCTGGGCAACATTTCCTTCTGCTGTGTAAAGAAATTCAGGTTCTCGTAGAAAGGTTATAGTCCTGCTGCAATGTATATTGGGGCAAATACTGATCTTTAGGGTTTCCTGAAAATCTCATTCCAGAGTATACATATGCTTTACCTTTCCTGCCTTTTGTGTCCAGATAGTTGTCTGCCTGAGGAGGTTGCTTGCAATGGAAATGAAGAAAGAAAAAAAAAAAAAAAGGAGAAGAAACAATAGCAAAGAAAAAACTATGGGGGAACTATGGAATTCTGGGTTTATATATTACATTTTTTAGACAAATTCTCCTTTAGGTGGAAAAAATACCCCCAGAGGAGAATTTTTTCCAAACATTTATTGGATATAAGAAATAATGGGTATAGATTAAACAGAGTCCTTGAGTCAGAGCTGGTTCACCTCTGCCATGCTCAGGGGACATGCAGAATGAGCTCCAATTTGCCTGCAGGACAGGATGAACGTATGTCCCTTGTGGCTTGAAGAACAAAATTAAGCTGCATGTGAAACCGGCTAGAGAGGAAACATATATACTGGATAACATTTATATCACAACACTACTTCTAAGTTAGCCATTCATTTTCCTCTCCTTAACGAGGGCAGGGGTTAAAATACAGAGAATGAACAAGCATTTCACAATTAGAGGTGAGAGTAGGACGGCAGTGGACAAGGAGAAAGTCTGTGAAATTGCCACTAGTAATGACTCTCCAAGAGCTTGAGTCTATTGAGTGCTTCCACTAGTGAGTTGCTTTCTGAAGACACTGCTGAATGCCATCTCTCTTGATTACACCTGCAGAAATAGATTTCTTTTCATACTCATTTTCATATTAAATCTTAGAAAGCAAAGGGAACTGAAGTATAAGACAACAGATTTCATTAAGGAAAGTAGAAGTATGTCAGGGCTTCTTGCTATTCACTGTTCAGATGCTTATTTTTCTTGTACATTGAAACTTTTCTCTGTATAACTGACATTAAGACGATCATATCAAAATTTGGGAAAGTGATATGACTGTAGAGATAATCCAGCCAAAATCTGAGCAAGGACTGAGAAGCACAGTAAGGCCTGGTGCTCTTCAAGGCATTGCAGTCCCTCATTTAGCATCGACATTTATTACCTCAACAGCTATTGGCAAGAGCATCTTCACTTTCTTGCCAGATGCATTCTGGTGCATGATATTTTCTTTGTGACAAAACTTGTTATGAGCAAAGCAGGTGGAAGGTTAAAACAATGACCATAGTCATTGGAAGGACTATGGAATTCCTCCCTCAGATTATAGGCTCATAGTTACTGTGCTGTTATACTTTGTATAGAGTGTAATAGGATGCTTTAAATCGCGGAGTACAATTTCAGTAAACACATTTGTTGGAAAAGAGAACACAAAAAGCTATCATATCGTGAAATACTGTCAAAACGGGGTAGTATTGATTTAGATACCAAGTTTATGCATTTCAGCACAGATGTAATCTACTCTGATCAGCACTGAGGCATTTGTTCCCCTTACTTTAGGATTTCTAGAAGAAATGGTGTATGGAAGAGTAGGAAACAAGTCTGCTGTTTGGAAATGGTACTCGGATAAATCCACATGCCACTACAGTGCTGTTAACAAAGGTAATAGTGTAATAATAAAAAGGTTAAAATGTCAGGAAATGTGTCAAAATGTTTCTTTAAAATTAAGCCTGTAGTTGCTCACTGGGTACGCAGGACCTAGCATTTTTCTCACCTGATGTTTTGTTTATGCCCTTTTCCAATCTGTGAGATCAGGTAGTATGCATATAAAAAATATTTATTGCATTCTGTGGTGTAATACTTACAGGCAATCATATATATACATTGCAATAAAATAGGAACTTCGGAAATGTATTTCTTTTATTTACTGATCAAGCAAAACTCCTGAAAAAAAAAGGAAAACAAACCATCTCCAGACAAAGTAGTAGTCTGAAATCTCTGATATGCAGTGTTAAAGTAAAACCGGCTTGTAAAGAAAGACTTTTTTTTTTTTTTAAATGAGGATGGTGGATTTAGGAAAAAAACAATTTTCATCTCCTGCACCTGGTGGCTGGACTGAAATACATATTTGAATTATATTTGTGGATGTTCAGAAATATTGGCAGGGATTGAAAATAACCATAATGGAGCAGAAATGCTACCTTTGATGATGGCCTAATTTTGGCCCATATAAAATGATAGCATAATGGCTGTAGGAAATATCTATAACTCCTTTCAAAAACCTGAAATAACGTGAAGCCTGTCTTGGTTTCCCTGCATCACTGTGTAATTAATGTGGGTCTGTCAGAATGTTCAGCCTGGGCGTGTTTACTGCTTCACATTCAAGCATGCAGAATTTACCATTTTAAGACGAAGTGCAATGACTATATATGCCACTTCAACTGTTCTTGTTTCCTCCTCATTGGATTTTCAAACAAAGTCGAAAAAGAAGCTCAGGGAGATACAAGCCGAGAGAGAAAGCAACTGATCTCCTGTTCCCCATGGCAGAGGAACACAGGAGCTTGTTCAGCTTCAGCATGAGCTGTAATGTAGCGTGGGGTGTCCCTCCCTTCTATAGGCTTTCCCAGCCAGGAGTTGCCATAAACAACGTTGTAATATTGTCATGTTGCAAGCACGCCCATCATGTCACACGTTCGGGTGATAGCGTAAACAGCATAAATGTCTGTTATTGCCACAAGAACCGTTTCGGCGTAGGAGCCAAGACAAGGAAGAATAGGAACTGAAGAAAATAAGGCTGCTACACAGCGAGCATTCTAATTAACAGATGAAGATCCACCTCCCAGAAGTTGCTTTTGCCTTCGCAGCATCCTAGCCAAACCTTCACCGCCTCTTGTTGAGGGGTATTTCTACAGCACCATTTTTTGTTCTGCTCTAGGTTGACGATTTCTTTGATTTATCTGGCTTTTTGATATGACTGTCGTTTATTAGAATAGTGAAGAGATATGGGAGTAGGCAGAACAATCAAGAAGAGGAGAGGTGAGAGGAAAAGTGTAAAAAATAAAGCATTTCATGGAAAAGGTCCATCGAATAATAAACTATTAAAAACTTCCCTGGGGTATTATTTTTATACATACTGTACGGTTTAATAGAGAATTGTACTGTATAATACAAGTGAAAAAATCTCATAGAAATGACATGACTTTTTAGTGGGAATAAATGTTTTGTTAGAGCAATTTCATGGGCATTCTATTTTATTTCTTTAGAAATTAGGTTATTTTTCAGTAATGAAGAAATAAAACGGAAAAAAATATACAGCCAGCCATCTTGAAATATATACCCATTAAAGGTGCTAAGCAGACCATTTTTAGTTGATTATTATCACTTTAACAGTGTAAACTTTTGAGTGCATTTTGTTTGATTTGAGCTACTGTTACATACTATGCATCTGAAAAAAACTGACATATAACTACATGCACTTGTGTAGTCAAGGAAAAATACAAGCCAACGGAGTGAGCCTTCCTCTAATTTGGCAAAATAGAAATTACCCACTTCTGCCTGCCTTACCACAAAACACCAGTTTTCAAGTATAGACAACAATTCATTTTACCACTACCTCACTGACCGTAATTTGAAGAGGTATCCCTATGTAAGTATCTTTTTGCCTCTTTAGCATAAAAACTAGGAAAATAATTTTCCTCTCACATCTCTCTCCCTTCCTGGTCCCATCCAAATAAAGTAAGTTTGCTATGAAGTATCCCGTTTATTTGCTCTTCAGCTAAATACATACTGGTATGTTGTAACTTGACCATGCCTAATGAAAACCACATAAATGAGTACATAAAGACCAGTTTGTTCAACGTTTTCTTTGAAGACGAGATCGTAGCACAGGGAGGCAAATTTTGCCATCCTTTGCCATGCTAAGTAGTGCCTCACCTCACTTATCCTCCCCTGGTCGTGCAGGGGGTCAGCGGCACCCTATGGAGGAGCAGTGACCAGGAGCAGCAGTGGCAGGACGCAGCTCTGCGCTGCGACTTCCTGAGGAGTCCCGAGGAAGAAGGGAGAGGAGCGCTGTGGAAGGAGGAGCCTGGGAAGGAACGGTGTCTGACGGTAACACTTCCTTTCCTAGAAAACACTCTTTTTCAGCCCATTCAGGAGTTTTGTCTGGAGCAACGTTTGCAAGCTGGGTGTCACAGTCTCCCTGCTCTCTGCAGAAGGGGGTGGCCCTATAAAGCCTGTCCTCCCAACACGCTTCCAGCTGAATCCAGACTCCTCATTTAGGTAATCCTTGCAAGATTTCCCATAACATAGGCATATAAATTTTCCCTGATGGGTCTGCTCTGCAACCCGGTGCTAGATGAGTAGGTGCAAATGGATACAGAGTTTTAGTAGTGTGTTAATAAAAGACCCAATTAAGATCAAAATGCCTTCCACAAGTTTAACATAAAAAGTGATGTGTTGAGTCAAATTACACTGAGGAATAAATGGCAAATGCCTCCTTATATCTGTAAGTGGGGCTTTCATGAATAATCCGGCATGCTTGTAATGATAATGAAAGTGCCCATGTCTTATATATTAGAATTACTTCCCCCTTAGTCTCTGCAGGCTAAAAGCTTTGCCTATTGCACACCGTGCTAGGATGAAGAGCTGCTAAGGCAAGGCTTGATTTTTATGTTGACAGCCTACTGCAGTTAGAGGTGAGTTCTTGTTATTTACTTTCCTACAAGCCCACAAAAAATGGCACTGCACACCTATGTTACAGTAAAAAAGATGTTTTATATTTCTCAGCTAATGGATATCTTTTAAGAACATATATCTAAAAATTAAAACCAGCCAAAAATCTGTAAAAAACAACTCTACCAGTTACCTCTATGATGCTGGCCTGGTGGAGTCATTAAAAGGGGAGGCCTGGCTTTAAATGCAGAATTCGGCTGACCCATGTAGTACCACACTGATTTTAACATTTACATCAGGAAGGGTGAAGTCAAATAAAGAGCTGGTGGGAAATAATCAACTCTTTTTATAGAAAAATTATACTGACAGGAATAACCCCCTGAATTACAAAAGTGAAAACAGCGTGGCAGTGGGAACAGATTACTGGTTAGTCAGTTTATTCGGGCTTCTAGAATTTGTAGCTTACCCGAGAGACATTTTAGCTACAGGCTAATCAACTGGGAAAGCTATTTGAAGAAAAAGAATATCCTAGTTGATATAGTTCACAAAGCATTAGTTAAGCCTCATGAGTCTGATGGACAACAAATTATTGTTGAAACAGCTCAAATCTAAAGAACATTTTTCTGTGTCATTTGCTTCAACTTGTTCTTCTTTGTCACCTAAAATCAAGTGAGTAGCTCTGCAGCATGCATTTATGGGCCGCATCAGTGACAAGTTTATTCTCCTACCGTTTCCCTCACAATTTTTTCCTGTCTGAAATAAAATGGGCGGTGACTACCTCTCTCAAACAGCGGCACATTTAAACTGGGACAGCCTGCTGCTCACTATTCTAAGACCATTTTACGTTGCTCTGGCAGCAACTTAAGCAGACTTAAGCAGAAGTAAAAGGGTAACTTATGCTCACTTTAATTCCCCTGTTATATTGCCAGTGGTGTATAAAGCAGCTTCAGAGTAAGCAACTATCCAGACTTAGATGGTTAACTTACAATTTTATTGCGTGCATGATATTGCTCCAAATCTATAATTTGGGCTATTCGGTCCTGTTGCCAAGACATAGGAAGATTTACAAATTACACCGCTGTCTCTACAGTATTGTCTGTACCTGTTATACTCCCATGGGGTCAAAGTATGGCAAAAACTTTGCATGTTTAGCAAATTGCGGCTAAGCCTTTTAATTCAGTATCGGTTTGCCAGACAGCTCTCCAGGGCACAAGGTGAGATGCCAGGGTTTATTTGCTTTGTTTGCTAGACAGAGATACCTCTGTGAACTGCTCTGGGTATATATTTTAGCCAGAGGAGCTTCACAAAGACTTGGAGATTGATACCGTTCTCAGTATAGGTTTGCCTTGAACCTCCAAACATAGCCTGGCCTGCAACTAGAAATTGCTTTGCCGTTACTGGTATAATGTTACAGAAGAACACAAGCAAACCATACCAGACTGGACAAAAGATCCAGTTAACCTAGTATTCTGTTTCCACCAATGGTCAAGTGCAGATGCCTGAGGAACAGGATGGACACACATGGTCCTCCACTGAGTCTCTCCCAGCCTTCAACCTTTTGCAGGAATTAGGGGATTCCTGAACCGGACTTGGTTTCTGGGCACTGAGGATCCCTCCACAGATTTCCCTTACATAAGTTCATGCTACCTTCACCCCAATGCCTGTAAACCGTCAGCGTTCACAACATCCCATGGCAAGGAGTTCCTCAGGTCTGTTACCGACTGCATGAAAACCACCTCCTTTGGTTAGCTCTACTTGATGTCTTTTTGTTCTTGTAGTGGAAGAAGCTGTGAACAATCAATCACTATCCACTCTGTCATGTCACTCATGGCTTTACATCCCTCAGGCATGTCTTTTTTCAGTCTGAAGGATTCCTGTCTATTTAATCCTGCCTTCAGCTGGAGCTGTTCCAATAACTTTGACAAGCCTGTTGCCATTTTCTGAACCTTTCCGGTTCTCCTACATCGTTTGAAATGCAGGGACCAGAAGAGCGTGCAGTATTCAGAGATGGGAGATGGTTCTCTGTTATGTTCTCTGTTCTTTTCCTCACAATTTCCAATGCTAGATTAACTTTTTTTGACTGCAGTCGGGCACTAGCCAGAAAATTTCATAAAACTGGCTGATAGAAACTCAAGATCTCATTCCCTAGTGTTACTAGTAAACACAGAGTTCGTGTAAACTTAGGGGTTCTTTCCCTTTCACACTTGAGTTACATTGAATTTCAGTTGCCATTGTGTTAATATTAAGATCATGGGATCTTTCGCCAATATTTCTTAACTGGACTTTTTTACTCCTCTGCATCAGTTAGTATCATCAGCAAAGTTTTTCATCTCACTGCTCATCACCTTTCCCAGATTGTTTATGAATATATTCCACAGCACAGATCCTAGCATTGATCCTGCAGAACTCTCCACTGGCTCTCTCCACTGCCAAGTTACTCGCTTACTCCTATCCTCCTAGCCTGATAACAGTCATTTAACAATTTTTTATCCACACAAAGATCTTTCCCCTTATGCCATTGTTGCAAGGTTTCATTAAGAGATTTTACACCTCACCCAAAATCTTCTGGAAATCCAGGTGGACTACATCAACTGAATCACCTTAAACTGAATGTTTAGACAACTCCAAGAGGCTTGTGAGACATGGCTTCTCCTTACAAGAGGGATTCAGCTCCTCACCAGGGTACTATATTTCTCCACCATTTCTCTTATAGCTCCTCACTAGTCACTAATTCCTCAAACCTAATCTGGAAGATTTTAATTTTTCACATTACAAAACCATGGCTATATTTGAATTCTTAGTCATTTATTGCCTGTTTCTTTTGTAAGTCTCCTCTGCTGTAATGGCAGGTTATTCAAACGTGCCTACAGGATTAAGCACTTCAAATATCCTGTCGTAGCAGTTGTCTGTTGTTCATACTGGGCTGAATTTAGCACCATTGAAGTAAAGGTGATCTTAGCTACTTGATTTGATATAACAAAGACCAAATTAATTTTTGCCTCATATTACCACAAAGGCTCAGTGCTCTTTAAATGTTTTTTCCCAGACTATAATTTTATTGCTTTCTGCAACTACTAGTGGATTCATTTGATCTAAGCAGAAAACAGCCTTAATTTAAGATGTATTTAACTTATTTACTCCTGATATTTTACCTTCTATAGTCCTGATGCATAGCCTCATTCATTTGAAATCCAGTCCTGCCACATCTATACCTATTCCACTGTTCTCTGCTCCACCGCTTAAATCAGCATGTGCTGCAAGCCTGACTCTCTGTTCTTCTGACGTCTATTCTGATTCCAGGGTCCCTGTGTTTGTATTGCAATCGGTATTTCTTCTGTGCCTGCAGGGACCCAATGTTTGTAAATTCCCAAACCAAACGGAGCCTGGAAATGACTACTCTCATTTTTAGTAGGTTTATTTCCTTCCTTTTAATTCCTCAGTGACAGAGATCTCCATAATTAGGAAATCATCTTTCTCTTCAAGAAATAGGTAAATGCTATTCATTTGAATTCACATGACAGAAATCTAAGGATTTACACAGAAATTTCTCATGCCCCTCAAACAAATGTGAGTAACTGTGCAGACACGGAAAGCTCCATGCACCACCTCAAGGCAAGCTGTTCCCACAGTCATCTTGCAATCTTCTCATTAATCAATGGTAGGCTTTGTGAAAGTCCAGGAATGCATTTGGGAAAAGGAAGCTGCCTAGACACAGAGAGGACCAGAAAAGCTAGTAAGGTCAAACGCCCTTTACCTTCCCTGTGGTGCTCCTTGGAGGCTAGAAAACCCTTTCTTAGAGGGCTCCAAGGCCAGCTCTGGTGCCAAGCACTCGAACAAGGATCCCCGAGGTGATGCAAAGCCTTCAACACGCTCCCCTTTTGGTCTGCGCTCTCACCCCACTCCCCAGCTTCCACCACTGGTTTTGAGTGAAAACACAACTTCAGTCATTCACTTCTTAGGTTAATGACGCAAACATTTTCCTGGTGTTACAATTTGGAAAACAACAGAAAACAATGCAAAGGAGCGATCTAGAGATTTCCTTCCTGTAATAGTTTCTTTTTTCATTCTGCCATGGGAAGGAGCGATTGGTCCACGGACAGCGGAGGAGGGAAGGACTTCAGAAAGCTCTTGTCAGTGGCCCCGTGCAGTTCCCACTGAAAGAGCTGAGTCTGCTGAGTCTCCTGAAATCAGCCAGCTGATGGGCACTTTTCAAAACGCTGCCCTACGCATCTTTATCTCAGACAGACAGTGCTGGAGCGAAGCATAAAATTTCTGAAATTTCCTTTCCCTGGAGGAAAGACAGCAAGCCCCGTCTCTCAAATTGCATTGAGGGACAGCTCTCTTCTGCTTTTCTCGTTACTGTACCCTGATTAGAATTCAGTGTAAAGATTAGTGATAGCAGGACTGGTTCTGGTTGGACATTTTTAGGCCACAAATATGCTGTTACATAATAAGATGATTTAATCTTTTCATAAAGTTGCATTTCTTTATCATAAGGAGATACAGGGTTTGTTTGCTACGAGATGTAATTGTTATACTTTAATAACCGAAGTCTGGGTTGTTTATTCAGAGTCAAGGTTTTTATGACTCCTGAGCCAGTGATGCCCAGTAATTAGATCTGTAACTTTTGGCTCCTTAGTATTCAGTGCTGCCATATTAGAAGGATTACATTTATATATTGGTGAGCCAAAGAAGATTTTTCTTTCATGAATACTGAACTTCTGAGAGGTTTTTTGAATTAATAACAGTGGAATTAATGCTTTGAAGGCATTTTTATTAAAATGGTGATCTCGGTGGACACTATGCAGTAGCACTGGTTGGAAAGTAGGACATATGTTGGAGATGAAATTCTAAGATTTTTTTTTAATGTTTGTTTTAATCACAAGTCAAGGCAAAATGTCAAAAAGCTGCCGATTTTTCATGTACCAACATACTATAAAGTACTTAGAGCTGATAAGGCTCAAACTTCTTTTTAAGGGTGCAAAAGAGTAAATGGTGAATTTGAAAGAAATCCTTTTGTCCCTTCCACAGCAAAATGTTTTCATAAAGCACCTTAAAGATTGTAATGAGGTTGATATATTCTGAAATGTTTCAATTCTCTTCAGTCATCTCTTTCCAATGGAAAAATCTTTGTTTGAAATACTTCTGATCACAGAATCACAGAGTCACAGAATCATTAAGGTTGAAAAAGACCTTCAAGATCATCAAGTCCAACTGTTAACTCAACACCACCGTGCCCACTAAACCATGTCCTGAAATGCCACGTCTACACGTTTTTTGAACACTTTCAGTGATGGTGACTCCACCCCCTCCCTGGGCAGCCTGTTCCAATGTTTGACCACTCCCTCAGTAAAGACATTTTTCCTAATATCTAGTCTAAATCTCCCCTGGCACAACTTGAGGCCATTTCCTCTCGTCCTATCACTAGTTACTTGGGAGAAGAGACCAACACCCATCTCACTACAACCTTCTTTCAGGTAGTTGTAGAGTCTCTACAGGTCTGCCCTCAGCCTCCTCTTCTCCAGACTGAACCACCCCAGTTCCCTCAGCCACTTCTTCAGACCCCTCACCATCTTCGTTGCCCTTCTTTGGACATGGTCCAGCAACTCAATGTCCTTCTTGTAGTGGGGGGCCCAAAACTGAACACAGTATTCGAGGTGTGGCCTCACCAGTGCCCAGTACAGGGGCACGATCACTTTCCTAAGTTGTATTGTGCAATGAAACTATGGCTCACCATTGCAAAGGCATGCCAAATTCAGAAATATTTTGCTTGAGATGTGCTTCTGCCAACCTCTGCAGCATTACCGTTGTGCCACGATACCACAGGGTCAAGCCTTCACTGAACTCAGCACTCCTCTGCAGAAGGCAAGGCTAGCCCCATCCCAAGCAGCATGCAGTTTAGGTGCTGTCAGTCTCTGTACGTAGAAAAGAAAGCACAGCACAGAGATAGCACACGTAAAGGTGGGAAGTCTGCAGCAGAGCAAAGACATGAGTCTGTGCTTGCACTCAGGTCAGTGCCTTGATCGAAAGACTATTCTTCCACCTGCAGTTTGCTTTCAAGTCACATAGCTTGGAGTTTCTGTTGAACTTCAATTTTAGACAAAGCTCCCCTCATTTTTAACTGCGAGTCTATCAGAAACACTTATTTCCCTAGGGTTTATTTTGGTTTATTTTCCCAAGACCACTGGAAACTGCCATTCACCTTCTGAGGTTAGTGAAGGATCATAACATGGTCCAGATGGCCTTAACTGCTTGAGTCTTTCCGCACAGGAGATGGTCAGAGAACTTCTCATGGGGATCTAAGCCACAGGGTATTAGGTGCCTTGAGGTATTGTTACGGACATATCATAGATTTATAGAAAGTTTCAACAATGGAACATACTATGTAATAAATATTCTGTTCATTTTTCCTTAAAAGTTTTCCTACCATACGCAGAGTCCAAGTGCTTAATAAATGTTTTAATAGGTGCAAAAATGCTTCTCTAGGTCAATATTCTTGATGATGGTGAACTGACAGATACTTCCTCCTTCTATCAACATTGTTACTGTACAGGTTTTTTGAGATTTTGGGATCCTATTTGTTACAGAGAGTGTGCATTCTTAGGTAAAAGGATTTCCCTAAGGGCAGGATAACAGCTAAATGAAATGTAAATGCAAGGATTGCATTAAGATAACATACAGAACAATACTATAAATATTTTAAGTCACTCTACATTCTGTGTTATGATGTACGTGTGAGTGAAAATGACTGAAATTTACGCCATTTTAATGCAGAATTATGTGATACAGTGCTTAATAAATACCATACAGTTCCAATACATGCATAATACCCAGGGAGATAATATTATTTTGAGACAGCATTTCTAATCCAAATGGCAAATGTGTACATTCCCTCTGCATCCTCCAAGTACAGAAATAAGGATATTGTTGCCACTTACTAGTCTTGCTATCTAATGGTACACCCTTGGCCATAGCTTTCACTTCAACTTAAGAGATAATATTAGTATTTTTGTTTGAAAATAATGGGGAAATAAGCTACTTATTGCAGCCAGAGCTAGCGGACAGGATATTAGTAATGATGCCCAAGTATTAGAATAGTGTCTAAACACTCCTTTTCTTGGTTGCTTACATATTTAAATACACAGACCATGCCCCAGATCTGCTGGACCTAGAGCCTATGTGTTCATTCATGCCTAGCAAGGACAATCAGCAAAACACCCTTTCTACAGTTATTGAGGAGGGAACAGGGAATGCTAATGTCTGCTCCTCCATCTCACAGCTCTTCTTCTCACCTGTGCTTATGCTCAAAAAAAACCCCCAGAATATAACCTTTTCGTGTTGTAAGAAACTACCCTATGTACCATATATTGTGCAACAAACTGTTCAAATATCCATGACATTTCCATGTATTATTTAGGGCTTTTTTTTTCCTGATTAAATTTTCATCTCTAAGACCCTGATTTAATTTTGCTGGATTCATGTATTTCAAAACTCCCAGTTGTTTTAAACAAAGCTACAGATAAGTTGTCCTTTTAAAAATCCAGAACACATATAATCTGAAACAGTCCACTTTTCATGTTTCCTAGGGCTAAAGCCTTTTTTACAACTACTTAACCTCTTCCCCTGATTTACATAAAAGGTTTATATGCCACCATCTAATTCAATGGTGGTTTATTTTTCCTTCTATATAGGAATAAAGTAGCAATCTTTTTCTTTACTTCTTTTTTTTTTTTGAAATAGAATAACAAATCTGTGTTTCTGTACTATGAAGTGAATAATCTGGCTGATTGAAAAGGCTGAAAATGATTCCTTAGGAAATTCTGTATACCTTTTTTTTTTTTTTTTAAAGAAACGTCCCTTTTCTACAAAATGGTCCCTCCAGATTAAAGTAGTATTGCTGCAGTGGTTTTGGACGTTGATTTACAACAGAGCTGTATATTGTTTGAAAGAAGGAGGTCTAGAGGGCAATACTCACAACAAAGCTGCTATGGCTTTTATAAAGTCAATAACACATTGCCAGAAGCCCTGTGCTACAGAACAGCTCGCGTTCCCTGATGAGAAACCCAGTGGCTTTCAATCTTGTGCCTTAATGTACCTGGTATTTGAACTTCTCTCTCCACACCATAATCATGAAGGTGGTGTAAGTCAACCTATATTACCTTGCAGTTGATTAGTGAGGAGCACGTGGGGACAGTCAGCTGCCACATCTGAGCCATGGAAAACTGATCCGCCTCTCCACAGCCCGGGTAGTCGCGCCTGCGGAGGAAGGATGCCGGGGAGGTGACGTTCTGCACAGGATTTGCCTCCCGCTCCTTTCAGCACAATCTCCCATTTCCCTTGTAATCCCCACACTGGATTACGGCCGGAAATAGTAAATCTAAATCTATTCACTGTACAAGTAGACCTTAAACCCGTTCATTCCTCCCGCCCACAGAAACCTGCACCCCCAGAACACACAGAGGAGGGGTGACGGTGGGCCTGCGGCATCGACACCCCATCCCCTCCACTCCTGCCTTCCTCTCAGCTTCTGCACGGGGCAGCATTCCCCACCACTTTGGTAAACTCCGGTGTCCTCATCACGTTAACAGAATATAAATGATGCCGGAGAGGAATTTAGGTGGACCGAAGGATTTCCGCAGCCTAGTGAAGGGAACGGAGAGAGGAGAAGTTTTGCTTGTCCTTTTACACAAAACCTGGAGGCAGTCAGCAGCTGGGGAGAAGCAAGCCCAAGGCCTTTGTCCAGCAGCTACCTCTGCCTTTAACTTCCCATCTCCTTCTCTGTGCCACTGTTTATGAAATTGTAATGATAGTAGTAAAACAAACGCAAATAAATAATGGATGGATGAATACATCTTGGGATGAATAAATTATGGGAGTCATGTTGACTTTCAAAAGTAAGAGTTGTTGCAGTTCACGCTTGAGAGGGGCTGTAATGGCGGGGATCTCCTGGGTCCGCCAGCACTCGCACTGCCGTGCCGCAGGCCCCGGGAGCAGGGTCTGCCAGGAGGGAGCAGCCCGTCTGCACAGGCAGGGCAGGGGCAGGGGCTCGCTGCCAGAGTACCCGGCAGGCAGGGCGGTGTGAGAGGTGGTCTCCTGCAGCTAGGGCTCTCGTGGGAGGTAGGACTCCTGACTGGAAGAACATACTCATCACAAGGGAAAAAAAAAACAACAAACCAACAGTAGTCCAGATTAGTGCAAAGTACCCCTTAATTAGTTGCTGGCATCCAGAGCAAGGCACCTGAAATCAGTACCTTCCCAGCCTCCCCAGTAGCTCTTCTCCCAACCATATGCCAAGCCCTGCGAATGAATTGCTTCACTCTCCCTTTTTCCCTGCAGGGTTTTCCACCTCTTTCCTCACAGCTGAAGGAGAAAAATCAAGATTCCCTGCTAATGTAAAGTGTCATAGCTACACGGGCTTCAATTTTTCCCAG
Organism: Phaethon lepturus; assembly: GCF_000687285.1. NCBI lineage: Eukaryota > Metazoa > Chordata > Aves > Phaethontiformes > Phaethontidae > Phaethon > Phaethon lepturus. Next base: position 23,894 of record NW_010518542.1, read on the forward strand.
CAGAGGATCAGATGTTGATACAGCAATGCCAGCGAAATGGGATCAGACTCATTCCCTACTTGGAGAGTCTCTGATAAGAGAGCTGAATGAAGTGCAAGCCTTAAAATGCTCTGGACCATCTTTTGTTGCCTCAAAATGGCAATGAATCTGAACAGGTTTTGAGTCAAACTGCAGTCAGGTACGATCCAGAACAACTTCAGTCACGGCTGGACCTTCACCATGAGGAACTACAACATTAACTGGTTGAACTCCCTGCCTGTGGCAGAAAGCCCGGAGAGGAGGTTTGAGCCGGTGGGGATGGGTGGCTACGCAGGCGCAGATAGCAGATTGCTGCGGCAGCCTGCGTCGGGACGGCACCGGGGCAGTCCAGAGGGACGTAAAGCTCCGGGACTTTCCTGAGAAGCACCGCAGGTACCTTGTCAAATACCTATCCAGCATATACCAAAAGATTGAACAAATTGCCATCAGTGGAGACCTAATTCAAAAGATGGACCTTTTAGCTCTCAGCACGGTCTAAATGAGTGAGTGGACTAAATCAGTTTAAGCACGCAGGCAGATGCCCTCTTTCACTGCAATCCAGAAGCAAGACTCTGTCAGCCCTTGCTGGTCTTCAGGTGGGACCAGCAAAATATTGCATCACCCCTTATTTTATCCAACCTTTTGCTGAAATCCACCTTGTTGCTCTGAAGGAAATATATTACCCAGTTATCCAACATACTCTCAATTTTTTCCATTTTACTAAATTTACTAAATTTTTACTAAAAATTTGGGAGCATCTTTAAAAAACATGCTTTTCTCCCTATGCTCCCTTCAACAAGAAAAACTGTATTCCAATTCAAATTAATATACACACTAAAAGATATACTTTTAATTGTAGATATTTCTGTTAGCTATTTAGATAGTTATATAGTATACATATATATACATGCCATATATAGTATATACCATATAATAATGTATATAATATATATCATAGATCTTCTAGTATGTTATAGTATACTGTAGTATGCTATATATACTCTCTCGATAGCATATACTATATAAAACATGTATATATATCATATATATAAACACAATTATTTAGAATTAAATATTCTGTAAATATAATACTTTGAAATTATTACTATATACTGAATATACTCTTTGTTAAGATAATTCACTATTTAAATTGATATAATTATTTGGCAAAGCATAAACATGGAACATTGTGCCTTCTGCAGAATCATAAAAGAATCATTGGTCTTTCAGAGCAGATTTATCATATCAGTCACTGAAATCTCTCTATATCTATATAACAAAATAACCCAAATGTACTAAAGCTGGAATATTAAATAAGATTAAATTTACAGTAAAGGAACTCAACCTAAAAATGTTGACAATATTGCTGTCATGAAAAAGAAGTTTTAGCCAAAATGTAATTACTAAAATAGGGCACAGAGGCAAGAATGTATTTCAAGAAAATGTGTTACTCTTTAAATTCAATCTTTTCTTTTCCTAGCTGATCTCAAACTCAGGTTCTAAGGCCTCCATAATTGCTACAGGTTATTATGTTTTATTATTGCCTGATAACAAACATTTAAGTACCTTGGTGATAATTTCAGCACAAAACACTCTAGAAAGGCAAACTGAATGAATCATCATTAACTCAGACTGTAAAATAACTAGCTCAAAAAAATTTGTATTGCTTTAAAACATAAAAAAGCAAGTTGGAGGTCTCTTTCAAAGTCAGACCAAAGAGAATTTTCAGTAAGCCAACAGTAGCTAAAGTTCAACTTACAGGAGGCACGCAGCTTTCGTTTTACATAATAAAAAAAAAAAGCTGCAACAGGTTTCGTATCCTGCTATGATGTATATCGTTGCTTTTGTGATTGTTCCATTTTTACAGGGAAAATATGCTGCTAAACTATGTCAAACCTGAAGACTTGCATGTGCCTCCATGCCCCAGCCACATCCTGATTCCTCTTTGTCGGGCTGTGGCTCCGTTAAGCCCTAGATCCCTTGCTGTGTCCAGCGTTTTGGGGAATGAAACTTAGGTACCCCAGCCAAAGGGAAGAACTGTTATAACTGCTACACTTTAGCTATGATGTCCCTAATTTAGGCACCTGAGCAACTGGGATTTCTCAACGTGCCTAATTCCTCGCAGTCTTGATAAAGCTGAGGTTTGTATCACAAGGTCCCACCACATGTACCAGGTTTTGGCTGTAGCCTGTGCAGATGCCCTGTGGTGCATGAACTATGGACGTTACTTTTTCTCGCTTCCTTGTACCCTCCCTTGTACACAACCCATGGGATGAAACTTATCTTTTATTTACATTTTTTGTATGTTAGATTGGTTTATGTGGAAACTGGCCTTCAGGTTCAAGCTGTATGTATGTACTTCTGTGTGTGTTTTCCATTCCATTCCTTCAATACTGTTTTCACACGTTTAATCTCATATGAATAAGGAATCCCCAAAATAATTTGGTTTCTACAAGTTTTGTTAATCTAGGCAATAGAGTAGCAAGGAAACGCTACTGAGAATCTGGACTGATGGAAAGGCAACAACATGCGCTCGCACATTATTAGACACTGGAGAATCTACGTGGGGGACAGACACTTTTGAATGACACTACAAGGGGGAAAACATCCCATTACATTTACACCTTCTAAAATCTATGTTAAAATCAACCAATTATGACTGAAAACCAGACTTCATTAGTTTCAGTGCTCAGAGAAGTCATTGCTGTCTCACCTTGGATCCTACTTCATCTCCTCCCTCCATGCCATACAGGGGCTTCCAGAGAGGAGCACACAGCTTATCAGTCAAGAACAGTAAAACTATTTAATGGAGCGCAGTTATACTCTGCAAGTGTACTCTACATTTATGTAACCTCCTAGCTCGCTGGTGAGCTTTGTCCTATTTGTTAGGTCTAGGCATTTACTTCATTGACTAGAGCTACAATTGTCTCAGTACCTTCTCCATGCTCCTGTGATGTCCATGTTCACCTCATAACTTTTAGTTTATAGCCATTTCTACTATGTCGTCATATTCAAAACAGAAAAGGCAAACTAATTTTTTCACTCTTTAACAGAAGTCCCTCTATTCTCTGTAGTATCTTAGGAGCTTTGACACTGAACTCAAAAAGATTTACCTCTTAGCTGCTTGTGAGCTCTTCAGTGAAGTAAGGAAATACTTGAGAAAACCTGAAGGACTTTAAACTACTCAGTGCACTCCAAGACACTTGCTTAGTTTCTCCTGGTAGCTTCTTTGACAAAAAGATGCTGAATTTCAAGAAGGCAAAAAGGGATTTAAATTTGCTGGTCTTTTTGGTGAGAATTAAGAATGCATCATCACACTTCTATTTTAGCTTTAAGTCTTCAAAGCTCATGTCTTTAGCACCATAGAACCCCTCAAATTATTTTTTAAAGATTGTGTCTTTAAGGTCCAAAATTCACCCAGTGCAAATCCACAGTGAATACGACTTCATTGCATGCTATATGTGTTCATAAGAAAACAACAGTATTTTAATATTTGTAAAAATAATATTAAAAAAAAAGAAAAAATATTCTTTAACAGATGCTCTGTAGTAACTTCAATAATTTAAAAATATCCAAATAGGTTACCTTTTGCTGCAGAAATATGTGATATCAAAACCAGCTCCAAGTTAATTTCCAATACAATTCTGATTACTTCAGCTCATAGTATTCTGCAGTTTCTAGATTCTTAACTCCAAAAACACTGCAGAAGGCTAGACCTATAAAAGAAAGTGACTTCTGAACAGTAGAACAGTTTCAAAAAGGGAACAAGGTAAAAGTATTTATAAATGTTACTTAATATGCAACTCACTGGGCTGAGAATAACACTCCTTACATTTCTTATTAAGAAGTTGATATAATCTGATTCCTACTAAAAAAATTAAAACAAAAGGTGATCTCCAGTTAGGATGGCTGTTGTCTTTGTGACCTGATACATTTGCAATGTTAGAGTTTAAATACTGGAAGAATTTTCCTGGGCAGATCAGATGATTCAAGGACTGATTATGAAATATTAGAGAAACAGCAGGTTCTGACATGGTAATGGCTGATTGTGCCTGCTTCATCACCAAAAAATATAATTGAAGTTGATCCTGAATATTTCAAATTTTTCTGGTTTTACTCAAATAGTTTAGAGAGAAGGTAAGTAGTAAGCAAAAATTGAAGGAGAACAGAACATCCCAAATCTGATATACTGTTACACTGGCAAGGATCTTAGAAAAAAATCAGCTTATTTCTTTATTTAAGATGTATATTACTGCTTGTCTGTTACCCAATGTCAGAGACTACCTGGTCTAGAAGTGTTTAATTTATTTCACTCAGGGCACTAGGTGGTTTCTCAGCTAAAATGAAGAAGCTGGAGTGCTTGTTTTTGGGTGTAAGCCTGTCCCTGCCATCATCTGGTGGATGGGGAACACAGTAGCAATGTTCCTTGGCACACAGTGCTGCTTCAGCTCTGGCTGAGACACTGGTGGGTGCAACAGGGGCTGGTCACTCTACCTTGCCATCACAGCGGCTGGCCATCGGCAGCAGTGCCGGATGGAAGTTCGCTACTGCGGGCTGCCTCCGCTCTCTGCCCGGCCCAGCAGTGCCCAACGGGAGCATCCCATTTTCTTCCGCACTACGACATTCATTACGTGCTTCCTCTAAGAGCAACCTGGGATTTAAGGCACAAATACAGGGTTTTACCCATGTTTGCTGCAGTTTCTGGAGTACAAAAAAGCCCAAGTGAAGCCTGTTTTTCTTCAAACAAAGGCTGACTTAGGCTGGTAGCTCACACAGGAGGATTGCTTAATGATGCATCAAAATCTTTTAAAAACAGATGCAAGATTGGCAGCCAAGTGTGTTAGTGATTTTGGGTAGGAGTACAGGCAGGTGAACAAGATTATTCAACTTGCCTGACACCTACCTTCTGCCTCACTTGTATATCGATTTCTGCCTGAGCTGTTTCTAAACTAAAGCGGCTATGATGTGTGCATTTGCACCCCACAGCACAGAGGCTGTCTTCACTTATTGTCAGATTTTCTAGAGACCACTCAGCCTGCGTATGCATTTTAGTTAAACCAGCCATTAATGCAGATGGAGAATGAACTTACAACAGTGTCTGGCATGGGAGAAAGTACACTCTGTGGTAAATGCATCTAGCACTTTAGACACTTTAGATTCCACTGAGACAGCCGCAACATCTTTGAGTGATCACTGCACCATCAAGCTGTGGATCATAGGTTAATTGGAAAGTTTGCTAGTGCAATAGCTGTACTGGGGCTATGAAGAACAGCGCTGCTTCTTTGCACCACTTTACTTCACATGCTCTAACCCTTACTTTCACAAAGTAAGAAAACCCACTGGTATCCAGAAGCTGAAGCAAAGTATCATACTTGTTGGTCTATTCTCAGTGCTACACGGAATTGGTTTCCAAAATTTGCTACAGATATTAGGAGTCTTTTATCCTTTAAAGTCACTGGACCAAATCCTGCCTTTCTCATTCAGATTGATTAAACAGATCAAATGCCCATCAAATTAACTGGGAATTAAACACAACTTTCTCCTCAGCCAAGAAGGAAAAGACAATAGGACTGAGCTCAATGGTAATTCAAATCGCAAGTAAAACCAAAAATGTTTTCCTTAGGGGATTTTCTTTATGTATTAAGCAGGCAAACTGCTTAACAAGTTCTGACACGTATGTTAGTGCCAGATACCTGCACAGCTGGCATACTTGCCAAACAATCAGATGTTTTTCTTGTACTGGGCTCAGTTTATAAGAAAAGAAAAGAGTATACTTTCAGGCTTGAGCTTTTGAGGTGCAAAAGACCAAAGAATGATGATGACCACCTTGCAGAGGGGTTTCTACACATCTCTACAGCGAGTGGCTTTCTGTTCACTGCAGTTCAATCACTGCAAGAGAGCGCAAGCTCCTCCAGCCAGCACAACACAACTGTGCTGAATGCTGTTTTCCAGCAAGTCAGGAGCCACAGGTTTTGTTTTGCCTGTTCTGACAATAGTCATCAGCAACGAAGTTGAAATGCAATCAAATTTCACCAGTATGGAAGAAGAAGAGAGTATAAGTGTGTGTGATTCAGATATAAGTCTTTATTTAGATCCATCTCTACCACAAAAGTGATTACCTCAGCATGAAGCAGCTAATTTTCTGGGCTCTGCGACGTACGATGAATATTATAGAGACTGGAAAACGCACAGCATACTGAAAAAAATTAGATTACAAGATCACACAATAGTAATACAGTTTTCATTTAATGTAAAGAAGCGGTTGAAGGCAAAGGGCACACATCTTAATATTTACTAGACTCTTACTGTAGACTCTTATGCCATTACTTGAACCTGTGAATTCTTAAATGTCTTCTGTGAAGGATAAAAAACCTGAATGTCTGAAGGTATCAAAACCCTTCCTTTGTAGGAAACAAAGCTTTATATGAAGAAGACTGTCATGTCAAATGTGACTGATGACTTATCAAATATGCATGGTGAGCTGGCCAAAAAAAGTGAAAATAGAAACCCCCTTGGTGACAGTGGTTTGCAACAGGCTCCTCTCTGCTCTCATTCCTTCACAGTAAGTAGGATTCTCGTTAGCAAGAAGCTTTTGAATTCTGTAACAAATTCATAGTAGATGGTTTCCACTGCGGGATATAAGAAAGAAGAAGAAAAACGATAGCTCGTCTAATGTAATGGAATATCCCTTTCATAGTAACACTTCTTTCTTGCAGACATTGTTCTATAACCTAAAAGCATTTGCATCGAGGGCAGATCAAAGGCTGCTGGCCACAGAGGCCAGGGAAGGGAGAGAGACTAAGTACAGAGGCTCCTTCTCCACAGCTGTGTGCACTAGCCCACTAAAATGACACCACTGGACATACCTAGGAGCCTACACACCCCAGCCTTGGGTTTTTTCAGATCAGTTTGGTGTATATGACAACAGATCAGAAGAAAACCTTAGGTGGGAGGTCAGTACAGGGCTTTGTTTCTAACAGCACTTGAAAACCAGGCGGTTCCTCAGAAGCGTGTGGTTGGGGCAGGGGGCCAGAGCCCACTGCAGGCAGCAGAGGGGACGCCTCTGGGGACGGCGCCTGCCTAACCGTGCAGCAAGGCTGCGCGTGTGGGGAAAGCTTTTGCCTTGTCTCTGACTCCTGCAGTTGTGCATACGTAAAAGAACCAGGTGTTAATTGTAATCTATCACAGCTGTCAAAACATCTGGCCAATTAAATCTGGGACCCCTGCTGTATATCGTAGCAGGAACTTTATGCATCTCTTTCTTACTGAAGTGTCTAAAATTATAATCCAGACCCTGGCCGGCTCCATCCCCTTTGGGCTCCTGCAAAAAACAGGCACTGAAAAATGGACCAACATCTCTAGAGAAGAATCTCACCACAGGTAGCCCTCAGTAGGCATAAAGGTCCTGTATCTTACCTACAGCACAATATCTGTACTGAAGGCAGGGAAAAGTGGGATGGGGCTGTGCTGCACCCCAGAAGAACCTCGCTAGCGTTAGATAAGAGCAGAACTGATTCTGTTTTATACCTGAAGCTAGTACTGCGTGCTGTGGACAGAAAGAATGATGGTCAGTCGGAAAAAAAAGTGCTGCCTAGTTTTCTAGATTAATTTTCTTATGTCATTGGTTTTGGTAATTATATAAAAACATAATTATTATACTAATTATTATAGTTATTTCTTTACAATAATTATATTTTATTAGAATTGTATTGTTTCATTACATTTTTCTAATTGCTTTTATTGGAGAAAGGGTGTGTTTCTGTAAATATCCTTGATTGATCATTTTTGTGTTCAGGGCTTTTTAAAAAGTGATAAAGCTGTACAAATAGTGTTTCTATTTATTGTTTCAGCTGCATTCTATCTAAGGTAATAAATTAATAATGATTTTCAGTGACAAAATATATTTTATATATATACATATGCAAGCATAAATAATTTCAGCAACCATATAACTCTATTATTATTTTTTACTACTCTACTGGTAAAAATAATGCTGAAAATTTATTACAAGACTCCATACGAAAGAAATAAAATAAAGTAAAATGATCATAAACCCAATCACATATTTTACAGAAAATAGGAGTATAAAATCACTTTGTGTGAGGTTTTTCTGCTGCAAAGCAATTTATCATTTAAGAAAAGACAACTTTCTGCTATGTTTAAGCATCTAATGTGTTCAACATCTTGCGACCCATGCAGGAATGGAAATAGGTTTTATTATTTTGGATTTCAAAAAGCTTTACTCATGACTGGTCATGCTAGCGCAATTTTTCAGTGCCAGTGGTAGAACAATTTTCCAGTTCTGGTATGTTTGCGAGAGTTATCCCTTCCCTTTTACATTCCGAAGTTTCAGGCATTTTGCATACACCTTCCTTTAGCTGTAAAATATCTCAGTTTCCGAATACCCTAGGATTACTTCATCAGCCAAACTTTTGGGATGTGCTCAAATTTAATGCATAAACCCCACAATTTAGGAAAGTAAAAACAAATTTAATGCTACACTGCTTTAGAGAGACTTTCAGTTAATTCAGCTGAGGTAATATTTCAGAAGTTTCTCTTTAAGCAGCAGCCTGGAGCTCACAGACTTCACAAAACACTCATGTGTGACCTAGGCTCCTTTTATTCACCTTCTATAGTCCTTGATTTATGGCATTACTTGATTTACATTACAGAAAAGATCTATGAACATCTCTGGGCAATAAGTTCAAATCAGTCATGTTATTCCCATTTATTTCCCCTGTTTTATTACAGGATACTAAACAATGCAAGCATTCTTAGTAGCAGCCCTATGCTTTATCCTGTAACTCCATTCCTAAAAATATGTTTGCTATCCAAAGTGGAATTCTCCTGTAGCCATCCGCATCAGCTCCATGAAATACAGCGTTGCATCTTCAGAGGACAGTACACCCTTCTGAGTCATTTTTATGCAATATAGTTGAAGGGAATTTTTTCTGTCCAAGCTCTACTCCTGTAATGGCATGTGTTGTTATTTAAAAAATACATATAACTATTCATCTTGGCAGGCTAATAAGGTGCAGCACTAAAACCCTCTAGCATTTTTTAATTTTACAGTATTTAGTGGACTACAGTTCTGTTTATTACTAAGCTAATTGTACAGTATTCTCTACAATTAGAAAATAGCTTAATAATAAACAGTACTGCAGACCACGCAATCTACATTTCCTCCTTAAAGTTGCTATCAATGACAAAATAGAATGAAGGACTTGACACTTCTAACTTTAATTTGGTAGTCTTACACCGCTGTAAAACAGCTGGTATAACCTGTTACTGGGATGGGGAGAGGAGAAGTGAGCACAGAAGGAAATAAAGCGGAAGGAACCAGAGCTACAAAACCTTTCACTTCTCATCAAAAAGAAGTAACTGTTGTTCACATAAGAGTGTACTGCTTTAAGGATATGAATATCAGTCCCAAGGAAATTGTAAAAATAACAGGCTAGAGCATACCTTCTTTGAAGCTCAACATTTACAGAACGTGTTTTCTCCCTTCACTAATTTTCTTAGCTCTTGGCTGTCTTCCCAGGCAGTAGTTTCTCAGACTAGCATGTTGTGATCTAAATGCTAGGATGGGTTTTAAACTAACTTAAAATGCAAAGTAAAAAACAGTGGTTTAAAGTCAGTGTTTCCTACCTATTAAGTGTACTGTTTCTCCTAAACAATTTGTGAATTTGCTCACAGCGGTCACCCTGTTTCCCTGTGCAATTACTCCATTAGTGCTCTGACAACAGACCTATGTATAGTACTGAGATCCTTCACTCTTCACCAAACTCCCTGTTGGGGTCTCTGGAAATTTTGCTTCATTAATGGCTGTTGGTTCAAAACCTTCACAGTCAGTTTTTTCTTCCTCCTGAACCACCACGTCTGATAACCTGAACACAATTTCTTCCAGACTCTCTTGGGAGAGTTTAAGCAAATGTTGGCTTGTCTTTTTTTTTTTCTTTTCACAGAAATAGTCACAATAATGTTAGTGACCTGGTTACACCACCATAAATTTGGACTTATTCCATTGCTTTTGAAGGAGCTAATCTGCATTTACTCCTGTATTACTGAGCTGAAATCCAGCTCAGTGGGGCTGCTTGTGTGGAGGATTTGGTCCTTGTAAAATCTCATAACATTGTTTAACCGCTACCACATAAATAGGAATCAAAACATAATCCTGAGCTGAAATCTAAGCAGTTGACAATGTTTTTTAGCATTATGCCATAGAGCAGGAAAAGAATTTCATTATAGTAGCTGGGCCAACTGTCAAAATTATAGGATGCACTTGATTTTAAGCTTTGGTTTCACACGCTAATCAAGCTGTATTAGCATAATGACTGCTAGTCTTTCCCCTTTTCCACAGGTCTAGTATATTGATGGAGCAAAAAGAGATAATGAATTTGGCTGTCTGGTATAAACAAACCAAATGACAGATACCTCTGCAAAGATTTGTAAGGGAGGTTGCTCCATCTGCCTCAGCAGAGAGACCATGACTCCAAAAACAGACCAAAGGATTTGGTGGAAGGTTCAAACAGAAAAGATGATGATTTTCTCCATTTATTTATTTAACTTTTAATCCTTTCTCCTTTCTTTTTACTGCAATCTCTCTTTTCTCCCTATTGTTGAGTTTATTCTGGAAAAATGCCCTTCTGTGGAGGTCTTAAATGAAGGACAAAACCTGACAAGTCAGAAGTCAAAACTCATTCAGCTCTCCTTTTATCAGGTCTTCTGTCTGGCACTAAAAATGTTATTCTCCTACAATTTGAGAGTCTACCTGTTGAGTCTTCCAGCGGTTTCTGGGGCACTTGTATTTTGGATGCCTGTCAATACCTGCTCCTCTCTCATGCAACTGAGAGCATGGCAATGCCCAAGCCTTGCAGATGCGGACATATCTTCAACTTCATCCACAAAACTTCAGGTAGATAGGAGAGCTCCTGAATCACTGCTGCAGTGAGTTCACAGCAGCACCAGGTAAAAGGCACCAGGAACTAATGATAGTGCAGTCTGGGAATGGCAGTTAGATACCTAAGAAAAGAAATATGAGGCAGTAGTAAATATAGGTCAAAAATGGATATAGGACCAGAACCTCTTAACCACCCTGACACTTACATCTCTGCCAGTTATGCGCAGCAGCCCTTAATAAGAGAAGAGCTAAAAGCTGAGAACATACTGAGAAAAACTATTTCAGTCTTGGAAAACAGACTCCTCTTTATTTCAGTACCAGTCAGATTTACTCTTTTGCTCACAGAATACTGAAAACAAAACACAATGTGTCACAAAACACAAGGAACTACTGAGGTTAGAATATGTAAGAGGAGATGAAATTGCCACAAAGCAGCAAGAGAAAGCTTTTCTTTCCTTTCTTTTTTAATACATGTAATACTACAATGTAGATAAAAAGAAGGAAAAGGTTTATCTGGCATAACAGGCTGAGCACTGGATGTTTAAGGACAGCTCTAGGTGAAGAATGGCCTACCTTACATCCCTCTTCCTGTAGGTGGTAAGCCTGGTCCTCAAGGCAAGTCTTCCAGGGATGCTGGAGGGACTTCAGGGAGAGCAGCTGGGTGGGATCCCTGCCTGGTGATCAGAGGAAGAAACATGAAGGAAAGAGTCTGAGCAGCAGGTAACCATGAAATGGGACAGTCTGAGGTTTCAGGTGTCCTGTGTGGTGTTTGGGGTGGGATGAGGGACCGTTTCCTCATGGAGAGCCCTAGTGGAGCTCTCCATAACAGAATAAGGAGGATTTGGGGTAAGCGTCTCCATATATGTTTAGGTTAGTCCCAGCAGGCCTACCCATATTTCCAGCTGATGGAGCGCAGCCCAGCTCCATCCTGGAAGCCACAAATCCACGTTACCGTGGCAGGCCCAGGCTAGGTGGCTGGTCTATGGCACAACATGGAGTTCCTTGTGGTGGCAGGTGCTGGCCTGACTTTTCCTCCACACAGACTACAGTGAATGAAGTGGACCCTATTCACCTAAGATCCCTCATAAGATTTCAGCTAATACAAGCCCTCAGCATTCTGTGTTTGTATTTATTTTTTCATGTTCTCTAAAATCCCAGAACTTGTGGGATAGGAACCTGCTACTTGGCACATACCTCCTCCTACAATGTGCTCTGCACAAGGCTATTTCACTACTTAATATAAAGAAGAGAGGATCTCTTCTGCCTAATGGCTGCTTGGCCCCAGATTAACAATGTAAAACACGTAAGACCACCACAGAAAGTGAAATCTAGCCAGAAACAGGCTTGAATTCTGAGAGGTGTTTCTCTACAGTCACTATCTGAAGAGCAATAAGCTGTTCAAATGAAAGTCTTGTTACTTAACAGGGGGGAAAAAGGCATTTATTGCCAAATAATGAACACTTGAGAACAAAATTGAAGTACACCAAGATGTTAAATATACAGATAATCTTGACAGCCCACTATTTATTCTCCTTCATAAAATTAACTGCTAAGAATATTATATAGAAACTGCTATCTAGGTACATGACCAGTTGCAGAAAGAAAAATATTATTGCCTGTGAGCTATAAAAAAAATATTTTTATGCTTCACAGAGGAGGTAAATGTTACTGACTTGGGTACCAACTGAGCAGAGGTAAATGAGTCAGCATGTTGGAAGGATGGAGCTCTACTCTCCATCATTCTGTGCTTGAGGATGCTGGGTGCAAGGTTGGAAGTAAGAAAAGCTCCTCATTTCTTGCCTCAGTGCAAGGGAGGCAGTCCATGGCCCACTTAGGAGAAATCCCTCATAAAAACGCCTCTGTAAAATAGCAAAGAGTATTTGGTCATGACAATCTATACTTCAGCATAATATGGAAGTTACTGTAGTAGAAAAAGTTTTAAGTAAAATGAAAAACCTTATTACAAATCATAGTTGGAATTTTTGGAGGGGAAAAAAAGGGTGCTCAAAAAACAGTCCTTACTGTTTCATCCCAAAAAGCCAGAATCAGTTGCCTTCCCTGTAGGCAATTTAAGCAGAAAGGGCAAGGATTCAATAAACCTTGTAACTGAACTGCCCTTTAATGTCTCAGAGATGGTGACTGAGCATAAAGGCACTTTGAAAGAACTGTTTAGGGGAAGTGAACATTGTCACTGCCTCTGCTGAATATCTTCCGTGAATAAAGGAATTCAATCTCAAAGCCTGCTACCAGCTTCTTTTATTAACTTTGGTGAATAACTGAATACAATGTTTATCAATCTAAAGTAGAAAAAAAGCATGGAAATATATACATGCTGGTACTATTGCCTACTGACACATTCAGGCACTATGGTCCCAATTTTCAGTACCTGCATGTGTAGTTTCCTACTGTTCTATTCTTTCTTCTTAGGCCAACAACGTCACACATTTGTGAGTCATCTTTTAGAGCAGTTTTCAGGCTGTCCTAGCATCAAGTTGCAACCGAGAGCATCACCAGGAACAAGGACAGGCATGGCCTGATAGTCTTAGCTGTGCCACCCTGCACCCAGCTGCGCTCCTGGAGTCCTAGAAGTGGCAGTGAAGCTACATTACCTGTCCTAAACCATGGAGGAGTCATCTCCTCTATAGACAAAAAGCCCTTGGAACCAGTCGTGCTCATGAGGTGGGATCTAGCATGCAAGCACAATGCTTTTACAGCTTGATTTCAATAAAGTGACCCTAAATTGATTGCCTTTTCACCCCTCTCAACTCTCTCGCCTGTCCTAATGTAAAAGTTAAGCAGCACCACCCTCACAGTATTGGCAGGATCAGCCAGAACCGACGAGCTCTGAAGTGAGGGGCACGGGTCCAAAAGCCCGTGCGGCAACACGCCTGAAGCACACGTGTGCAACTACCATGCCACTGCCCCGGGGGGGGCCACCATGCTGCACTCCAGCCCCGGCACCCAAGGGCAGGGGGACGTACCAGTGAAGGAGAGAGGGCCCAAAGTTGACCTAGCAGCTGGCTGGGGAAGCTCAATTGCTTTGGCTCTTTCATAAGAAATGACTAATGCTTGAAATATTTTAGTTTGCTGTTGGGGGAAGGAGGGCGTACCCCAGTGGCCAGGGTGCAGGGCACCCATTGCATTGGGAAATGAGTGTCTGACACAAGCCTGTGTTCTTCCAGCAGGTCCTAAAAGCAAGTTTGATTTTAGGAGCTTGTCTCAAAAATTAATGAAGTAAAGATAATAGTTAAATTTGTCATTATCTGCTTATTCAGAAATACTACCATACCGTTATAGGTTTTTCAAAGTTGCCAGATTATAAAAGGATAAATTGCTACAAGGTGGGCAATGCAAGCCTGACCCAAGCCGATACGAGCTGTATTACGACCAGTTTGTAAGTGCCCTTTCTGAACCGCATGATCCAGTTTCAAATGTCAGAGGCATCCTCTGGAAGTGCCAAGACAAATTCTTGCCTGTTCTTTACCCACTTTGCTCATGGGAGGCCGTTACACCAGCTGGTAAGGCTGATCACACTTACTTCTGCATTTAAAAAGAAGTAAACACCAGTAACAATTCAGCCAATGCTCCCAGCCAGGCCACTGCCCCCCAAAAGGGCACCCTGCTTTGTCATTTTACCCCTCACCTTTGCACCGTGAGAAAGAGTAGCAACTAGCAACAGTCATGGTGGTGTTCTTTGTGATATAATTAGAACAGGAAAGAGACTCTTAAGCTACTAATTTGATTTAGGCTCATGACCAAGGCCAACTTTTCACCAGATTCTCTGTCAATCAGATGCAAATGGTGCTGTATTTCCAATCATCATCCATTTAGCTCTCCATGCCCAGAGGATTTTTGATCCTGCGTATCTGCCTACCAGATAAGAAGCCAACAGCCTCAAATCAGAGCTTCCCTTGCTGTCATACTTTGTGTACCAGTTAGTACACAAACTCTGAAAGCTTGACTACCAAAGAAGAAAATCAATGTCATTCTGAATCAGACAAAGGGGGTGGAGGGACGAAAAGCACATTTTACACACTCATGTCAATGTTGAAAGGGCTCTTTTTAAATTTACACTTCCTGATTACAGTGACCTCTGTAATAACTTACATTCCAGTTCTACCAACTTCATTGGAATGAGACACCTCAAAGAAAAAGGAGGTTTCAGGAAGTGATTCAGAAATTGGTATGATCATTTGTATCTGTTAAGGCTTGTTCTTTCAGCTATAGATTTGGTTTTGCAATCTAGCGTGTAAGTGTCTGCTAAGTATCATCTCACTTTACCGACGTGGCTGGAAAACACAAGGGAGGGGAGAGGAGCGGGTTCATAGTGCTGCATTTCCAGACAGTATCAGGAAGGATCATTTTACACCTGAAGCTTTCTGCAGCATGTGTACTGCCCAGTTCAGAAGACGTGACCCTGGTGATTGTTCTTACATTCAAATAGCAAAGTCTCAGATTTCTAGAAATCTGTTTAGAATATTTTTTTCCCCTTACTGTTTTAAATTCTTTTAAAACCTTCTGGTTCTCTGGTTATATCAGATATCTGCCAGCATTACTAGAATTCTTGACATGTTCCTTCAGAATGACCTTTATCTTATACTAAGCAAAAGATTCAGAGAGTAAATATAAGGTCTTCCTTACCATTTCCATGTTTATTTTGCTTCAGGATACGGCTGATCACAAAACTGAAACTACCCCTGGTTCACAGGAATTTTTCTTATTTAGGAAAAAAGCAAATAACGCAGCACAGAGAAATCAAGTCATAACAGATACCAATTGCACAGTGTCCTCTCGCCCAGTCAGTAATGAATCACTTCCTCAGTGCTGTGAGAAAGGGGCATCAAGTTGCTGAAGGTGCCTGATTTCAAAAGAAACCAACTAAGAGACACAGTGCCATGCTGTACTTGCTGGAGAGAATCCAGAAAAACAAAAGATACAGGCATATGTATGGCTAATAGTTGCTTTTATTTTTTGCCTTAGAGAGTCTAGGCCATTTTGGAGGTTAAAAATTATACCTAGAATAAATGAGGGCAAGTTATCAACTACTCCAACTTCCAGAAGATCATCCCATATGACCTGCAGACTGCTGTACACCTCAAAAACCCTGCAGAGCTACATACAAGGGCTTTACTTTTACCCTAGTCCACCTCCTCGTGACTCTCTCAGCATCCAGGTGCTGATGGGGAAGCTCCTCCAGGTAACAAATTGTATTCACAGCTCGCTCCTCTGGCCCTGACAGGTCAGATAGTAACCAAAGGAAAAGAAAACATCTGTCTCAAAGTCCTGAACCAACTACTTTGGTTGTTCATTATTTTAGAGAGATTTTATTAAGTGTAAGGAGACCAGCACAGGTACCCTGATGGGGCTGTAGCTGGCAGGCCCGCTCCCTCTGCAGGCTGACGTGGCTGTGATGCTCCTCACCTCTGTCTTGCATACTTAGGCAGTGAGGCCATGAACCGCTGGATTTTACAGCATTTCAGACAGGTAGTGGCTACAGTACAGTGGAAGATTAATTGTGCCACGCTTGTAGCTTGTACACTAGTTCTGGAAGCAGCCTGTTCTTATACTAGCTAAAGTGATGACTCCTTCACCATAGATATGAGTGGGATGGAGATCAGACTCTGTGCTTGCAACTTCTGGATTCCTCATGCTGAAATAGGCCACGTACAGGCAGTGTTGTCATTTTTTATTAATCACAGGTAACGTAATTCTGGTCACTGCTATAGGCTGTTTTGTCATACTATATAATCTTGCAACTTTCGCACAATTTTTGCAAAGCAAAACGAGAATGATGAACCAATCCCCCTCAAAATGTCTTACAGCTTTGAGGAAGAAAGCTTCATCTACGTGTCTAGAGGCTAATTGTTCAAGTCCCAGCTGTTCTGCCAACTGTGGTTAATATTCTTCTGCCCTTCTCAACCCAAGACATTACATTCAATTGCACAGTAACCATTATTCCCCAGTTCTGCAGAAAAAGGAAGTTTCAAAGTGATTTGGACAGCACTGAAACCAGGACTGACAGGCCAGTAAGGGCTCTCGCACAGACTGAGGAGAAGTCAAATCAGATGCTTCTAGAAAAATTTGTTTCCTATATATTGAATTATTGTATGACTTCAAAAGTTGTATTAATGTACCTTTTATTGCTGTACATTTGTTACTTTGACTAACAGCATCCAGCCCTTTAAGGACAAGCTATGGCAGCCTCCACGCTTCACTGGGACTGTGCTTCTCGGGCTGCAGTGTGCACTCCAGCAGTGGAAGGCTGACCACCTCGAACTGGTACACAAACCGGGGTGCAGACTGGTGCTACTGACAAGCGTGGCAACCGATAAAAACAAAGAAATAACATTGATCACGCTTTTTCCTAGGCAGCTTCGCTTGTATTCCCAGAAACAAGGTGACTGGGTCTGTGCAAAATCCAAAGAGATTAGGACTTAACATAATAAGCCTCTTCCCAGGACACAAACTGTGGCAAATGAACGATACAGCCTGTCACCTCTTGATACCAAATGAAATCCTGCCTGGCTTAAGTAGGGATTAGAATTTATTCCCAGCTAATTGATGTTTGGAGTCACTGCACTGGATTAATTAGTCTCAGCTCCAGCTTCTGCTTCACGTATTTGCCTGCACAGCTTTGAGGTACTTTTTTAGGTCAGGCACAAACTCTTGCTGGGTGTTTGTGCAGTGCCAAGCACGAGAGAGTGCAAAGCCCCCCAGAAAACTCCCAGTAGTAAATCCACCATGGGGGGCTGCAAGCGATTTGGTCTGAATTTGGAAAGACTGGCAAAATCATAATAATCTCCCAGGGCCAGGTGGTGGGAGTGCACAGAGCAGCAGACAGACAAAAAAGACAAGGAATATTATCATTTAATGTTGTGGTCTTTGGTTTAATTTTGTGATAGTCAACATTTTGCTGCTTTTGGTGCTGTAAAATAGCAAACTGCCATGATCAAGTATGTCCTTTCTCCCAAAGCACAACAAAACTGAATGTAACCACAATTGATGGAAACTATAGAAAAGGAAATAAATCTAAAGTGGCATCCTGGAGAATTTCAGTAGCTGTTATGCCTATCCATTTCCATATTTCTTCTTTCTAAAGTAAGAGCACATAGTGGTGACTAGAAAATGAAGTGGTTTAATTCCAAGCTGTGAGAAAAAGGCAAATTACTGTGATTTTTCAATTAATCAAAATTTTTGTAACACAAGTTCACAGTCAAAACATGTCAATAAATTATAAATGTTGCTGTTCTGTTAATTTATGCAAAGACATTTTAAATAAAAGCAAAACCCAAGACACTTCATTCTGCAGCTGTTCAACAAGATATTTAAATGTTTTCCAAAATAATCCTCCTCACTTTAAAATACAGTTTCTTCAAAGTAAAAGATATAATGGGGATGGGAGAAGAACTACCAGACAGAAATTTGTTTCTTTATAAAAACTGTTTCAATAAAACATTTTTGATTAGCTTTGAGTACACGTGCGTCTCTAAAATTATCTAGAGAAAAAAGATGGAAGTCAGAAGGACTGAATTATACTGGAATAAAATTCCAGTTAAAGAAGGACAACAGGCAATTCTTTCTGATTTAGAGCTAGGAGCGTGTTCGTACCATTCTTCCCTTTGGGGGACTGTTTACCCTCAGCCAAAACAACCCTGTCTCAGTTTATGAGAAATTCAGGATGAGCTGCTATAACAAACTGCCAATTGCAATTCAGTTGGGCTTTCGTCTTACTCCAGAAAACAGCCATCATAAAATTTTTACATTAGAAAATACATCCCGCTACTGTACTTTCGGGTTTCATATTATTCCAACTATTTCTTCCATTACCAGCCCTCAGTCCACCAATTCTGCCTCAGTAGCCTGCAAGTAAAGTCTCTCTCAGAACATCTCCATGTTGTACTTCAGGTGTTTCCAGAACAAAAATTATGTCATTCTGGGTGCTGTATGGAATCTGTAAAGTGTTTCTCCCTGCATACTCCCACATTATGGCCATTACGCATACCTGTTCCTGCCCTTCCTTTAACATAGTAGAGGGAGCCCGTTATGATGAAAGGGACAACTGGTACCACCTGAAGTCACCTTTCCATGTCCTCAGAAGGTCACTGTATTCATGAGTCACACTTGAGTTGTGTCTTCAGAGACATTCTTTGTATTCAGAAGGATTAATATGGGGAGAAAGGGATTGAGAGCAGCCCTGCCAAGAAGGACTTTTGGCCGAACTGGTGGATGAAAAGCTGGACATGAGCTGGCAATGGGCACTTGCAGCCCAGAAGACCAACCGTATCCTGGGCTGCATCACAAGAAGCATGGCCAGCAGGTCCAGGGAGGTGATTCTGCCCCTCTACTCCACTCTGCTTGAGACCCCACCTGCAGTGCTGCATCCAGCTCTGGAGCCCTCAGCACAGGAAACACATGGACCTGTTGGAGCAAGTCCAGAGGAGGTCCACCAAAATGATCAGAGGGATGGAACACTTCTGCTGTGAGGACAGGCTGAGAGAGTTGGGGTTGTTCAGCCTGGAGAAGAGAAGGCTCCAGGGAGACCTTATTGCAGCCTTCCAGTACTTCAAGGGGACTTAGAAGAAACATGAGGACAGACTTCTTAGCAGGGCCTGTTGTGATAGGACAAGGGGTAATGGTTTTAAACTAAAAGAGAGTAGATTTCGGCTAGATATAAGGCAGAAATTTTTCACAGTGGTGGAGGTGAAACACTGGCACAGGTTGCCTGGAGAGGTGGTAGATGCCCCATCCCTGGAAACATTCCGGGTCAGGTTGGTTGAGGCTCTGAGCAACCTGATCTAGTTGATGTCCCTGCTCATTGCAGGGGAGCTGGTCCCTTCCAAACCAAATTATTCTATGATTATGTGTGTCCATTAATGTTTCCTAAGTGAACATGGATTACTTTATCTCACTGTACAACTCCAAAAGATGGGGAGTTGTACAGTGAGATAGGCAAACATCTGTACTGCCTGCACAGTAATCCTATGGTGGTCACATAAAGATGGTCACAGTAGCAGCATGTTTATGTGAAGGAGGGTTGCTAGGGAAGTACTCAGTACGGTTTTAGTTGTCTGAATTGGAAGCAGGAAAATCTGACTGTAGGCAACTGCAGACAAGCTGGACTACATGGGTGATGGACTAAGAATTACTGGTAGAGTCCAAAAATAATACATTTGATCCAGTAATACTCAAAGGTTTACAAACTACCTCATAAAAGTTTAATTTTTAGAGTCACCGTCTTCACTACACTCAAAAACATAAGAAGGACAAGAAGAAAAAGTGAGTTTTTGCTGCAGTCTCTCACCCCTTGAAATCTGTGGGGAAAAGTGCAAATATTTCTGTCTCCACCCTTCTGAGAAGGCCAGGAAAGGGAGAAAGGGATATTTGTCCAGAGGGTGCATTCTCGCTCCAGTACCAGCTTTTCTAACAGCTAATGCATAATACAAAGTTTATCCTGACAAGTCGTTTGAATATTGCTCTCTGAAAGCACGAAGTACTGCAGTTAAACCTCCAGCACTGATAACATTGCTCTGTGCACTGGAGCCAATTCCCAGCTGCCAGAAGCTCTTGCAGGACATGCTCCTTCAGAGTATTTGTAAACACCTACACACGCCACTGAAGAGCATTACAAAGATTTGTGAAAGGGGAAATAAAATGTCTATAAATAGAAGCATTTTCTTATTAGATATGGGTTGGGTTCTTTTCCTTCTGGGGTTTTCACTTCTGGATAGCAGAAATAGAAATATGGTAAACGAACTTTCTTGATTAATTGACTTGCGCCTGCCAGCAGATAAAATCAGTTTATTTCATCCAACTATTCTATCATCTATTATGATTAGTATAGCTATGTTCCATATGATTTAAGGAAATTTCAATATAATTCCTTATACTGAATGTTTGTACTTCACATTTTGCTGGTAAAACAGCAACATGGGACATTGATTAATAAGCATTTTATAATCCTCAGATGCATTTAGTAAATCACTCTTCTACTACAGACTTTCATCAGACAAAGAAAAAGGGAAACTACACAAAACATTTGTAATAAAATAATCTAAATTACCACCATTTAAAATGTTTATGTAATACTAACACAACATTTGATCATGAGAGATAAGAAAGAAATAAGTTGGCACAAAATTTAAAAAACGCAAAAGGTCATAAAAATGAGCCTTCATGTACAAAAACCTAACCACATCACACAAAAATGATTGTGGTGATAAAAAAATGCATCACGGATGATTAGTTCCATCTGTGTGTTATTTGCCACTAAGCACTCTGTCAACATTATGTGGTAATATCAAACTGCTGCAGGATTATGACTTAACTCTGCTAGATGTTTACAGCAACAGAACAGAAAGTAGCTCCTGTCTCAGCCCACAACCTTGCTGCTGGGCCAGGTAGTAACAGCTTGGAGGCTTCTGATGTAGGGTTAGGATTTTCTTGCTGGAAGAGAGGTCACTGTGACCAGGGTATTTTCCAATTGTAATTAGGTACAATTACGAACATTGTCTCTGGATTTGATAAATAACAGGGCTTTTCTTACTATTTCTTTAAGGAAACCCTATGTTAAAAAAAAAAAAAAAAAAAGAAAAACCCCACAAATTTTCTTTCTGTACAGCTTTCCATCCCTATCTTGTGTTCTGTTACCTGGGAACCTCACTGTCACATAGCATCACCTCAGGGCCCAAGTTAGTAGGAACCATTTAAAACGACGCACTAAAAGTCAAATACATCAGCACCCAGCTACTCTGTAGCATAAAGGATGCCCTCAAGACAGGTTCAACATGGCAATTAACCACAAGAGCCTCTGAAACACATGCAGCTCCATCTGATTTCAAGAGGAACCCAGCTTACTATCTCAAAAAAAAAAGTATCAGATGTGTTAGTTTATAAATTAAAGATATTTCTCCTCCTCTACCTCCTCTTCTCTCCTGCCACCCGAATTACAGACCTTTTGGACCTTATGAAACTTTAGCTAGGTTATCTACTTCTTATGCACCATGACCAGTATATGGGCTTTGAAGGCCAAGCTACATTTCATGGAAAGCCGACTGAACTGTGAGAAACGGTTGCACTGCACTTTTTCCTATTGAGATTCAAATAATATGTCATTTGCACTCTTGGAAACAGGTGATGACGTAAGTGATGTTTGATACGATTTCCTTTTAATGGAAGACGTGATACCAACTGATCCATGTATTTACACTCCTTTCTGATTTTATTCAGCACTCACTGGTGGGGATATGCTAAAGAGAATTCATTTTTTTATATCAAATATACAAAATCAGTATCTTTGGGTTGTTATCACCAAGAACTATAGAAACATGACCTTTTTCCCACCATAAAAATATGTCTACTTTGCCAGTGTTAAATAATTTCTAGCTTGGTTCTCTGAAAATGTGATTACAAAAATAGTTCCTACTTCAGCAACAAATCCACTCCTGAAGTGTGATGAGAGGCACACCTGCTGAATTTTAGTGATAAAAGCAAGTTTTCTTCATGTCAGACTCTAGAGCTGTGACAGGTAAGAGCATATGCTCTGGAATCCAAGGACAGAAGTCTGATATACTGTTAAATGAAACACTTACACAAGAGCAGTGCCTGTAGGGTGCTGAGCACCCGGTGTTCCTGGGTCATGTCAGCGGCAGCGCAGGCTGCCCAGTAGTGCAGGAGTGTCACTCGTTAGACACTTTACACCTCTGGCTGCCATTTGTTATCAAGCAGAGCTATATGCAGTAGAGACTTTATTAATGACATACAGAGGATACTTCTCCACACAGACTCAGCATGAAAGTATGCTTATTTACCTCTGCTTTTATGTATTAATTTTCAGTGTGCCAGTCATAGCCGTTAATTAAACAGCAGTTCCTGTAAATGCAAAGATGGGAACTAGGGCTCCAGGGCTATATACGCTTCTAAAAAAACTATGTAAGAACTTCACTGAATAAGCCAATGATTACAGTAGAGGACTGCAGGGCCTTCCTAAAGCTATCTTTAGCAACGCAGGAGGAGGGAGCCCTCTTCAGCGAGAGGGAGCTCCGGAGGCAGAATAGCTGTAGCAGCTCTTCATTTAACAGCTTCGTAGTCTCCAAAACTCCCCTAATTAGCAAACTCAGGAAGAATTAAAGGAGTTACAGAGCTACAGAAAACCTGCCCACCACTAGGCTCTAACCCCTTTATTCTTCTCTCAGTTGGTTAGTCAGGTGAGAGAAAATATTTGCCATTACCTGTAAAACCTGAGTCCTCCTATACTCAGCAGAACTCTCACTGTCTTTGATGGGATCAGGGTTAAGTCTTGACCACAAATCTTAACATCTGGTCTTAGGACGATCACAAGCCAACCATTCAACTTTGAAAACATAATAATCAGGACAGCTCTTGACTTGCTTTTGAGTCTTCATGAGTTGGCCACGAGTACCCTTACTGAAAAAAAAATGGAGCCTCAGTTTCTGCACAAAAACATGGAAATAAATGATTCTGCGTGACACTCAGGGTCTTTCCTTCAGCATATGTACAGACCAGCCCAGCTGGAAGTACTGGCTGGGGGAGGATTGCCCTGGAGCATCCTTTACATCCGACAGGAAGATCAATGGCACGGTGATCTTGATGAGCATACACCTTCCCTTCAGAAACTCTTCTGCTGGTCCTGGAAACAGGGCATCATCGTGAGGAGTGAAAAAGACAGCTCAGTTTCACTGCCTCTGCAGCGGTGTTTATAAACCATAAACACAGACACAGAACCATAAAAATAAATATCTGCTGGAAATACGGCACCGGTGTTTCATTTTAGTAACTGTTGTTTGGCGGTGTTCAGTTAAGTAGATTAAAATTACTTCTCAGTAGTAATTTCCATTACTTTCAATGCCTTCATCCCTCATTCAGGATCAGAGAAGTAGTAACTGCATTGATGGCAACAATTTCCCAGTTTGTACGGCAGAGTTTTCATATAAGGAAGAAAGAACTTATATGTCAATAAGACAGTAAAGGCACAAGGGAGAGGAAAGAGGAAAGTGATTTAGCAGAGCATTTCTAATGCTTTAATAAATCATAAATTTACACTGAAATGTCACTTTAGCGAGTTTCCGTTACACTGATCACTTTGTGTGTATGTGAAAGGCTGTAATGTGCTGCTATGTTTGCACAGCATTTCTGAGGAAAAATACTGATTTGAGCATAAATAATTTCAATTTTTACTACTACAGGTCTTTTCACATAGCCTCTCATTTCAGTATAAGAGCATTGGAGAAAGGAAAATTAAATGTACAGTATAAACAAGAGATCTCTTTCAGAGTCCCTAAAAATATGAAATCCAGAAAAACCTGGATTCCTATTATGTTGAAAATGGAACAACTTTATGCTCTACTGATTTTTTCATGCAACAGATCTTGGAGAGACGATGTAAGAGGATGCCATGCAGAGACGCAAGAAAATATTTTTTGAAGTGGAAGAATCAGATAAATCATGAATCACCAGTGTCACTGTTAAATCTGCGCATGTTCTCGTTGCTATTTTTAGATCACTGACCACCATCCTACCATCCTTGCCCAAGGATTCTAAGCACTGTTTTCAAAGACTCATAAACAAATGAGACAATCAAACAAGAGAAATCAGCATAATCACCACAGTACTTTCTGACTTACTCTTCTGCTCTGAGCTGCAACTTTCCATTTAAAGCACTATTCCATCCCAAAATTTAAGAGTTTTAAGCCAGAAACTATTTGCAGATTCAGTTACAAAACAATTGATTGATGGATGGATGTAAAAATCAATAGGAATGGCTATAAGTTATCAGGAATAAACTGGCTACCAAAGATATTGAAAATCCCATCTAGTTTTGCTTCCACAGAAAAGATTCAACTGTGCAAAAAGTAGATATTTAAATTAGTATATTTGGTGTTATTTTACAGATAACTCTCTTTGGAAGATAGATTCTAAATGGTCTATCTTTATGCATATTCCTGCTACATTTCAAAATTGTATTGCTACAGATCTAGGTCTTAACGGTGCTAAATTCAACGAGATTCAAGAAAATGCATGCTAAGAAGAGCAAATACTTAAAAACTTCTCTTTGAAGTATGCTGCCATTGTACTACTGTAAGCATTGTGCATCTGAGTCATCTGGACATAGCATAATTTTCCTAAACTTTCAGTAATAGCCCAAGACAGAATGAAAACATAAGAAAAATATTTACAGTAGGCAGCAAAACTAGCATTGTCTTTTCCCCTTCACTCTCCCAATTTCTACTTTCTCATCCCAACTCATCAGATGTTTTATAACCACAAGATCAGAATGATGTAGGTTAGAAGGGACCTCTGGAGGTCGTTTGGTCCACTGCACTAAGCATCACCAACTTCAAAGTCAGATCCAGCTTCAAAACTAGACAAAGTTACCGAAAGTCACGTCCAGTCCAGTGCTGAATATCTCTAAGGATGGAAATTCCACAACCTTCCTGGGCAGCCTGATTCAATGACTGTCCAACCTCATTTTTTTCCTAGGGTCTATCTGGAATTTCCCTTGCTGTAAGCTGTGCCTTCCTTGAGTCCATAGACTCTTTTAGCTCCCTTTAACAGCGATTGACACAAAAACTGGGTACAACACAAGACAACTATTGTTGCTTTAGACAACTGTGGCATTGCAATAGTCCTTGCTACTTGCACACAGAATATCTTCCAAAATATATTTTTCAAGTATGTAATCTTAATGTCTTTAAGTCACTTGAGGCTTTGCTGACAGGTAGACTTCATGATTGCATACTGGCATCTTTGATCAGCCTACTGCGAGACACACACCTGGTTGGCAGGGAAGTAAGTTTTCATTGTTAGTACTGAAATCTACATCATTTGGTTTTAATGTTTTAGCACAGAGAAAATTAAGATATCTTAAACAGCCTGAAGTCCCTGGAAAGAAGTTCTTGAAATAAGTTAATGTCTCTCTCAGAAACTGAGGAGAAAAAACACTGGTTGAGAGATGCTAAGTTATTTTCTGCATAAAGCTCATATAGCCTAAGGCAGAATATGGAATGGCAGCAAAAGGGAACGGTTGTTTTTAAAAGAAAACATTGCAGAAGCAGTATTTCATATAACTGAGCTATAGCTAAAAGTGGGTAAAGTATAGATCTTCTCAGATGTTACTGTGGAAAATAAGCACTTAGATAATTCAGTGAAAGAGTCAAGGAAAACTCACAAAGATGTGGGACATGCCGTGTGCTATTTGATTGATCTCTGATCTCTGTCACCTGGTTTACACAGCTACATGAATGACAGCTGAATAAGAGTTGTTCTCTACATTCTTTTTTTCCATTGAATGTTTGGTTTGCTGTTCCTGTAAGGGAAAATAATGGGTTCTAGGTATTGACACTTTGATGCAACAGTTTAGATTAGACACTGCACCTTGCAAAATAACTAGCCTGGAAGTGAAGAGTCAGGCTCTAAATGGAGCAATCATCCAGCAAAGTGAACAGGGAAAGGATTTTGCAGTTATAGTGGAAGAATAATTGAAACACCCAGCTGTCCAGTACATATATGCAATAAAGAAGGAGGCAAATGAAGTGCTAAGTTTCTACATGTTCTGCTGTACGATCAGAATAAAAACAAGAAAGCTTACAGGATGCACTGTGTAAGTCCCATTGCTTGCTCTATGGGGCACCATGCCTTTTGAGAGCTACTAAAACAACAAAAATAATATCAGGTCTCAACACCATAAGGCAATTTCTGTTGATCTGGAGATAACACTTGTATGAAGAAAGAAGATTTCAAGGTGGCCTAGCAGAACTGAAAATTGTGAAAGGGACTAGTAAAACTGATAGAACTGAAGTTTTAATCTTAGCAAGATATTTACAAGCTAGGGGAGGTAACTCCAGGTAGCCTACTCATTGATTGACTAATGAACTCAGATGGCTATTCCACTCGAACACCAGCAGTCATACAGAATAAATTACCAAATAACCAAAACAAACATAAAATGAATTAAATGAGTGCAAGCGATGGTTTGTTTATTTTGGTGAGAAGGCAGAAAACACACCAAATAAAAAAGTAATCTGCCCATGCAGACCTCTGACTGTAGCTAACACACACTGGGGCAGCACTGAAAATGCTCAATTTCATAGCTATGAAATAGTTGACAAGCTAATTAGTAGGAGACAAAGGTGGTATTTAAACAAAGAATGACTTATTGATTTCTGATCAACCTCTCTTCAGTTTTGTCTCAAGCACATTCAGCAAGCAGTCTTTCATGCTAGTGGTTCCTTAACATAACGCTCTGCTCTGCCAGTAGAAAGGTCCTGTCCCTTCAGGATCACACAGGACTGCTCTCCCCTCCGCTATGTGGTGTGGTCCAAAGCACAGCGTGCAGGGAGAGCTGGCAGGAGAATTTCTTCAAATGCGCACCCCTGACCTATATGCACGTAATGCTTGTGCTAACGTGGATGTACCCATTGGATCTAAATGAGCTCCTGTTGCACGGTACAGCCCCATCTGCTGATGTGAGTATTCCCTAGCTAACAGGACGACTCTGCTGCCTGGGTTTAAGCAAACATTGCTGTTTCTGTAGGAGTGCCGGTATCATTAGGAGACATTCAAGGGCAGGAACATGAAGAGCAGGGACATGCAGGGACATAACATTAAGAAGCCTGAAAAACTGTAGCTCAGTGACAAAACAACAAAAGAGGGAGCTCAGAATTTCTTCAGAAGCAGCGTGACATAAACTTCCAAGTAGCCCTAAACAACGGCAAAAATCCATCTGTTAGAACTCTCTCAAAGTCACACCAGGGATGAATTTGACCCCTGATGGAATGGGAACATAATCAAATGACATTAAGGGAAAGGTTTTTAATTAAGTAACACTTAACAGCAGTTATATTATTTTTATTGTATTACTGTATTTTTGTTGTCTATGAGTTATTCTTCATTCAGTGCTATTACGGTAATATTCTCTAAATTGTGTAAGATTTTATTAGCACTTTGTCTTACTTGACAGCTTTATCCGTGCACCAACTCAAGAGATTTTATAATTGTACTTTCCATTACTAATATATTCCTATATGAACACTGGAGTAAGGAATTGTAACAATACAATTGAGGGAAAAGGAACATAATTTCTTTTTACACTACAGAGGTGATTCTGTTTCTAGCAAGTATGAAGAATATCATAGCTCAGGACCGCTTACAGAAACAAGGAAAACTCTTTCAGTGGTCTGCTAAGTCCCACATTTCAGACTCATCTCAAGAGAGGAGGAACAACTTTTAAAGATTTTGATGATGATACTAAGGTCCACCAGCATTCTCCAGGGAATGATACTCAGCTCCCCTGGGGAGCTACTTCAAACCCCCAAGTTTCCCTGTCAACTGAGAGAAAACTATTTGCACCCTCCTCTAACCCCCACTCTCAGAATAAGGCTCACATATGGTGTCTGATGCGGGGAACTACTATTTCAGCACCATATGTTCAAGCTGGCAGATGCTAACTTCACAATAAAAATGCCTGTATCTTCAAACTTTCTGTGTGGAAACATTCATCAGAGGAGATGGGACTACCATTTTTAGCAGCACCCCCCAAGCAAGCATCCAGACAGGTGAACAAACCAAGGTACTGCTGAAGGAAGACAGTGGACAAGTGAAGGTTTCCAGTCAGGCTTTTTTTTCCAGGTGCAATGACACCGACACCCCGACACCTATGCGTGGACACAGGGGTGGAAGAGGAAGACACACTGTGTGCCTTAGCTTTGGCTATGCCTGTTCTTCTACCATCGTCCCTGAGCGGAGGTACAGCTAGACCTTACGCTGAGAAACCCCAGATGCAGTGGGAACACTTCCTCCATCCCTGTAGAAAACAAACTGTCTTGCTGCTACTCGGAGACTGTCCGCAGAGTCTCGGAGACTTGTTTATCGCACAACACACTGTAAGTGCTCAATCCCAGACTGTCAAAGGCTCGGATTATATTTTCCATCATCCTTTAGAATTTTCATCTGTTCTTTGAGAAATAATCATTCCAGTCTTGCCTAAAAGATTCTCTCCTTCTTTATCCTATGGAGATCTTTTACCTTTCTACAAGAAATCAATCGCCCCCTTTGTACAGTCTATTTCTTAACTGGGGAAAGACAGTGGGAACCTCTTCACCTCCTGTCTTGTCTCTCCTGCTCATGCATTGTGGCTTGACAGGCTGGCATTTAGACCCCTACAGAGGTCTCCTGGTGATGACCCTGCCAAGCAGATGAGCCTCTTGGAAAACCCTTCCTATGGACACCCCCAGCAGATTAAGCCATTTGGAACTTTCTCAAGTTAATTCCTGTGTTGTCTCCCATGTGGCTTCTAGGTCATACTTTTTGCTCCTGGTTTTTAACCACGCTTCTACAATGGGCTTATTTCACTCAGGGAAGTCAGATAGCTCCCAGTTAGAACTGGATTTCACATACCAAAACTTTTCAAGCCACACCTTTGAAAGGAAGACAATTTTTATTTTCTTTATGTAATCTCTCCCTGTAATTATTATTAGCAGCAAAGAGCAGTTACATTAATACAGCCAAGCTGTATAAGCAGGTTGCTCTAAGTTTTGCCTGGGAGAAAAAAAAAAAGACTAGTAAGTGATGGATATTTGTTTTTTAAATATCACTGTGATTTCCAAGTCTTTATTCTCCAGGTGGCCCTTTTTGAGTGCAGTAGAGCAGGCTGCTCCCTTAGGAGCTTGTTGGACTTGATGATCTTAAAGGTCTTTTCCAACCTTAATGATTCTGTGAATGGGAGCCGGGGACAATGGGGGCTGACCTACGGGGGGTCTGTCAGGGCATGGTCTGGCAGCCAGGGCCTGTCCCACCGCCCCAGCCAGGAGTAGGGTAGCTGTGCGGGGCTGAAGGCCAGCGCCACTGGGGTGTTGCTGGGGCAGGGGCTGTCCTTTCCATGAAAGAGCCCATCTTTCTCAGTCAGCCACTGCTCCTGTGGAAGCTGACAGTGGAGACAGACAAGCTGACTGATGGAGACAGGCAGACAGTGGAGGCAGACTGCCCTCAGCCCCCTGGGTCATGCTCAGCGCACCTGGGTCTCCCACACCAGCTCATGTTTTGTTATATTGACTGTGGACAGTCTGGGGGCGGGGGGAAGAAAGAGAGAAAGACAAGCCTCTCTTTCCACTTGGGGAATGAGGTATGCAGAATCCTCACTCCAAACTCAAACTGGGATGGGAAAAGGCTCAGCCTGACAAATGAAATGTCATCAGTGCTTCAGATGAACACATTCATCAGAAGAGGCGTGTTTCTGCCAGCTGCTTGTACACCGGACTTCAGGGGAAAGCAAAGGGAATTGAAGAGACAGATATGAAAAATAGTGGGTTTTCCATGGCTTTGAAGTGGCAGCAACATGCAGATGTCTGACCCCAGGACTGGTCACATCACTGACCAGCTTAAAAACTGACATTTTGCAACTTCAAAACATGCGACCAGCTTACTGGTGCTGTTTTGGACAACATTATTTTCCTACCAAACACATCTGCAACAGAAAATCGTGGATATCCCGACCTGCTCTGCTACTCCTCAGCCACACTGGAGAGGGATTGTGTGTAAGCACCAGTTCCCACTGCAGCCAGCATGTGCTGTATCAGAGAGAAGTGTAACAAACTGAAAAAGCTCACAGCTGTGTGTATATCAGGAGAGGAAAGTATTCCATTAAGTAACAAGTTGATACACGTGATAAACATATGTACAATAATAAATATTATTGTACATAACACAACGTGATACACATATTGGCTAATGTCTAAATTTATTCCTCCTCAGACACACAAGTACCTGCATTAAGTAAAAACCTTGGTGAATACAATAAATACTGGAAATAACACACTAACGTTATTTACAATACATGGTGATGTGGCCTTATTATTTTAAGATAGCAATGGCTTTTCTGACAAAAACTTTGTGACTATTACAATTTCTAATTCCCACACTACCTCTGAGTTAAATTATCATGAGTCTCGAAAAGTCATGAAATTAATTGGAGGAATTCACAGCATCAAAAATTTGTTTTACATGTCTAGACAAATCTGATTATCATCATGCCCTTCAGAAATATGTTATATATTCCCAGCATGTCAGATTTTACATTGCATTACCATTAAATGTGGTCTAACTTCAGCTGACAAAGCAGAGAATAATGACTAGGATGAATCTGGTGATTTATTTCAGTTTTAAGAGATTAATTATGTTGATGACAAGCAAGATAAGGTATTTGGACAATGACATTAGATGGTTCTGAATAAAAAATCTTCATTTTATGTTAAATGTATTTAAAAAAAGTATTTTCAGTATCATAAATAAGTAAGGTAAAATAAAAACCAAATAAAAGGAAAAGTTTTCATTGCATGGTGTTTGCTTAATTGGTAGTAGAGTATTTTGAGATTAAATGGAATTCCTACTTAGCTGAAAGCAATTAGAGGCAAAAAAATCATAGTAAAGGTGCAGTCCCAGAATCTGCAGAATTACAAATTTGTATTATTAATGGAGAAGCCTGTAGACATTAAAGGAAAAGGTGTGTGAACAAGACAGATCTTACTAAATACACCCAGGTAGAAGCTCAGATTATC
The DNA here is from genome assembly GCF_000687285.1 of Phaethon lepturus. Classification (NCBI taxonomy): domain Eukaryota; kingdom Metazoa; phylum Chordata; class Aves; order Phaethontiformes; family Phaethontidae; genus Phaethon; species Phaethon lepturus. The sequence goes on from NW_010518542.1 coordinate 55,379, forward strand.
ACTTGCTGTTTCCCTGTTTTGCATCGAAAGTCAGGATGGCTGGATTCTTACTATCTTCCCCAAAAGGTAAAGATGGTTTCATAGTTATTGGTATACTTGTTTGGGGCCTGTTGAGAAAGCAGGCTATTGCTATTGCTCCAGACCCAGAAGTGAGATTGTAGACCTTACTTAAGAAACACATCAATTTAATCCAGCTGAACCTGGGAAAGGCACAGCAGCTGCTCAGAGCAGAGAGCAGGTTCTAACAAGCAGTTTGAGACCTGGATTGCACTCGATCAGCCCAGGCTCGCATCCAGTTGTATTAGTTACTGAAAGCTCCTGCCAGTAGGACTGTCTCATTCTCTAAATAAATATGATGCACAAAGCCATGCCAGGAGCATCTTATTACATAATTCTCAGTTTCATGTGAAAAACTAAGGTATAGAGGGCTTAAATACTAGGCTAGTGGTTACACAAAAGGAGAATTGAACGTACATTTCCTGTGGGCAGTGAGCTCCTGCCCCACATCACCTAGCATGCAGAGAGGACAATGTAAACCAACTGCTGAGATGTGAACACTTTACTTGTGCAACCTCTTAGGTACAATGCCAAGTGCTCTGCAATTAGTAATTCTTCCGAATGTTCTGCAATATTACACTCACCTATCACTTACCTGTGTTGGTCAATGTCATGCAGAGGAATTGACTTCCTCTTGTTGGCTTCATGGACATGAAAGGAATTATGTTGCACACAAAAGGAGTTGTGCTATTATGTGTGTCCTAAGCTTTGTCCTGTCTCAGTTTTAATTAATACTAGTCAATGCTTTGCAAGGACAGGAGTAAGGCTGCTCTTCTTTTGAATACCTTCTTTCTGTAAATCTTTCCTGCCCCAGTTAAGCTAATGAACATTCTTACAACGCTTTTTCATATGAAACTGTCACCATTCCTTAAATATGTTACTATCTACCAATTACCATTTTCTACCACTCATAACACTTCTTTCTTCTTCATTAGCACTTCAAAATATTCTCACGTTCTACAATATCTCATTAAAGTGGAATTCTGATTATTTCTATTGTGCTAGCAAGTGTGTTACTGGTGCTATAATGGTTATCTTTTTCCAATTTTCACTATCCAAATTAAGCAAAAATCAGTTCCATTTCATACTTTCCAGATGAATCTCGACTCCTTTTATTTAAACATCCCTATTTATACTTATTTCCAATGCTACACTATTCCATTTTAATGAAACATCTTTTCATGGCATGTCCTCTGCAATCTTACTGTCAGGACATAAGCCTGTATACTAAGGCAAAACTATGAACAACACTTTGGTAATCTCCACTTCATCTTTGCTTAGCACTGCAGTGGCAAACAGTCCCTGTGTGCATGGGGTTCCCTACTTACATGTTGCCAGATGCACCTATGTTCAGGTAATATTCACTTACTTTTTCCCTGCTGTGCAAAGTCGGTGCATTATTATTTTATCATTGCTGGAAAAGTTTACTGTGAAGCAAGCCATGCCCTAGTACATTTTGTTAAATGGAAAGAATAGTCCAGTTCTTGAATGCTGCCAATGTAAATATGAGCCAAGAGAGAAGAGATAACAGATAGATGGAGCATGGAGGTAATAACAAGACAGTCAAGGCCAGTAAAACAAGAAACGATCACAGAAAGCAAATTGAAGCTCTTCTGTAGGTATCATGTCAAGAGGTAGTTTGACAGAGTCACAAAAAGAGAATGAGGTGGTTTTGCAGATATTTGCAAGGGTATATGAGATGGAGCTTCATCAGGAAAAATGTCAAGGTGTTTACAGAGAAGGATTTTCAAAAGCACCTAAGACATTTTTAGAACGTGCACCTTATTGGCTTTTAGTAAGGCTGATACTCATAAAGCACTTTGAAAGTGCAGAGTGTAATTTGTCCTCCTGATCCACTTTTAAAATACAGATAAATTACAACATAAATGAAATCAAATTGCTTTACCAGATAATGTCAAGCACAATTCTCTCAGGGTCCCAGGTGTTGTAAAATAATTTTGTGGCCTTTGGTGAATCATTTGGACTGTCTATAACGATGTCTATTTCACAAGCAAGTTGTGGGCCATGACTAATCTTTCGCAAGGGTTCTGTGAGAGAGTAGGAACGACAGACTTCAAATGACCAAGCATTAAAAGGCCTTTTACCTTCAAAGCACTGGTATTGGTGGAGTTTTGACAGAAAGCAGGACTCACAAGCACCCAACAGAGCACATTAAGGCAGGGATGCCCAGTTTGGCAGCACTGCTTGAACACGGGTGTGTCAGCTGCCTTAATCATCCCCCTACCATGGCGGGTTGCAGGACAAGAGGATGTTCATTGGTCATGGCTCAGTTTTGAAGGGGCCCTGTCCAAAATTGATAGAAAACAAGAATTTGAGTGCTCTGTGCAATCAGACAGATTGAGGCAGAGGTCTACCTCAGAGGCAGAGGGTTTTTGGCAATCCCTTCCAACCTGCCTCGATCTCCTCTGAGAGAAAGACACTTCTCCAGCACTAGCAGAAATATGGATGCACAGCAGGTAAATACTAGCAGCAAACTCAGGAAGCAAGCATGAACGAGGAAGCTGTTACTCTTACAGTGACAATAAGCAGTGCAAGAAACAGCATGAGGCAAAAATCCTTATGTCAGAGCTGAAGTTCTGACCGGTGACTGGAAGATGACTGGCCTTAAGGGGACGACGAGGGCAACAAGTACCTTCGAGCCCTCCCCATGGGACTGACATGAGCCGGATCTTTGTTGAAAAACTGAAATGGCAATTCTTTTTACCAGAAAGAATGTTCCACGTATTTGTTAGGTGTCTGATTTACATTAAGCTAAATAAGCATTAACAAAGCAAAAGCAATTTATAGCCACTTAAATAAAAATTTATTTTCTTCTCTGTTATCCAGATTTTCCTACAGTAGTTTATGACAATATAAGCCTTCTGCGATTCTCTCATTGCCTTTAAATCATTCTAGGAAAATGAAGATACTGAAACACATGTAACAATTACAGGAAAAAAAGTATCCGTCTTCTTTTTATTTGGATAAGTTCTGTATCAAGCTGTCAGTATACACCATGTAATTTTTAAAAAGATAGGGGTGGATCTACCTCATTTTTTAAATGTTTTGGGCCACCAGTAATGAGTTTTCATTTCTTCATACTGTAGATAACAGGTAGCAGAGAATTTTGTCTTCACCAAAGAAAAATAATTATTTTTCTAGATGTGTTAATGCTTTGCATGAAATGAACTTTTACTTTAAATAGGTCCTGTCCCAGAAGAATGAGATTATTGAAATCAGGGCAGAAAAGTCCATAGTACACCCTGACACATGATCCAACATAAATAAGCTCAACAAGCTTAGTATATTTGTGTAATCATATGTTATTTATAACATTGAACATTTGCTTCTACACTGCACGGCTCGGTGCATTTTATTTCCAACCAGTTTCAGTGCACACAGAGCATCAGAAAAAGACTGTACTTCCCTCTGATTAAAAGAAATCTGATACTGAAACTGGAACTGATTGAGGCTGTGCCCAACTGTTCAGAGAACCAATTATTTTACACATTAACCTAAGCTCCCCTCAGCAGCTACTGTAAGCAAAGAACATGTCAGATCCTGGTTTAAGATGAAGACAAAATACCACCACTATTGAATTATCACAGGCTCCATCTGTGCCGAAATTTAAAATGGAATCCAAATAAAAATGTGTTTACACAGTTTCACATTTCAGAGTACACATCTGACCCTGCCTTGTTTTTCTATACCCCACAATTCTTTTTTTATGGATCTTAAGTAAGCTTGAGGTACAGAAAATTTTCTTAGTGAACCAAATTTTTACTAAAGAATTCAGCTATTCAAACAAAAAAAAGGGTTACAATTGTTTTGTTGTTACACATTTGAATTAGTGCATGTAACACCATACACAGCATCAAAATATGGACAGACTGGCTTATTTTGGAAGATTACCACCCATTCCAAATCAAAATAATCTGAATGAGATATATTGCTTTGTTGCTAAGAACTCTTCTGGGAATTTGAATATTGGAGCTGAATTCAAAAAACAAAAAACCCCACAATCTAATAGGTAAATGAAATAGCAGCTATGCAAACTCTTCCAAAAAAATCACAAAACTGCATTGGCATTTCTGGCAGAAGATAGAAATTAATTGTATATTCTGATTACCAATGTGACTATACTGTGTCTTAGGGCTAAATTATTCCTTGTGATTTGCTCACTTAAGTGTGAAATCTTGGAGGATGTTGATACAAGACCAACATAATGCACTTCTTATGCTGTCCCGGATTGTGGAAGATCTGTTGGAGTGGGTCCAGAGGAGGCCACAAAAATGATCAGAGGGATGGAACACCTCTCCTACAAAGAAAGGCTGAGAAAGTTGGGGTCGTTCGGCCAAGAGAAGAGAAGGCTCCAGGGAGACCTTATTGCAGCCTTCCAGTACTTAAAAGGGGCCGTATAAGAAAAATGGGGACAGGCTTTTTAGCAGGGCCTGTTGTGATAGGACAAGGAGTATGGTTTTAAACTAAAAGAGGGTAGGTTTTGACTAGATGTAAGGAAGAAATTTTTTACAAGGGTGCAGAAACACTGGAACGGGTTGCCCAGAGAGGTGGTAGATGCCCCATTGCTGGAAACATTCCGGGTCAGGTTGGACGGGGCTCTGAGCAACCTGATCTAGTTGAAGATGTCCCTGCTCACTGCAGGGGGGTTGGACTAGATGACCTTAAAATGTCCCTTCGAACCCAAACTATTCTATGATTCTGTGATTCTATGAGTCTATGCTAGTGGGTCTGCATCTGACATGTTTCATTAAACATGCTTGAACGTTTGCATAAAATACTCTTTATTTTCTGTCCCTTGTCACTGTTCAGAGCTACTGTGTTTCTTGTTCCACAGTACTTCATTGCTGGGTGAACTTACTCAGTGTACACAACACGTATGATCTCTGTAGTGTTTTGGGATTCCTTGAGCTGGAAGTCAGACACCTTTGCTTAGTGCTGCAAGGAAACAAGGCCTATGTTGTCACGTCCATGTGTCTGCCCTCCTCTTGCTCATCATAAGCATTAGAATGACAGGGCTGATTTCACTTGTATTTGACATGAGGTAGAGATTTCAGAGATGTTATGCTTCAACACTGCAGGTGGGCTCTTGAAGCAAATTTGACCTGATCAAATAGACTTTCTTTGGACAATGAAGGACCTATGTACCCCACCACAAAGCATAGTGCAGAGATGCATAAACTGGTAGCAACCTAACTCCAGTGTCAGAGGCAGCAAGCAGCCCAGCTGTGCCCCTATGAATGAAAAGATTGCATTGCTTCCTATTTGCAGCAGGGTGCAGACATACCTGCCTAGGCTGGAACTAGCATTGGTTTTCCCATGGTCTAAGAATTTTGTCCCAGGTCATAACCATGATTTTTTTTTTCCACTTAAGCCATCAAAAATCCAGGATGGCTTTGTCAGTTGTAAAGCACTCACAAACTTCTCTTAGCACCTTTTTTGTATTCTCTGTTTAAAAAATATGCTGCTTGGACCTTAAGGCAAACTTCAGTTGTCTATAGTTTCACCATTAGCTCCCTTCCGACTCTTGACTCTTTCCTGGCAGCTAGTTGCTTACAGTTGTGAAGCAAGTCGTTGTTTAATTTATTCACGTTTCGTTTTTAAAAGAGTGTCAGTGCTAGTAAGTCCCAACTCAATATTTCCTTAATTAATTTAAATAACTCTGAATTATTCAGTAAACACTCTGTGTCAGAAATGTCTCACAGAGGTCCCTTTCATCCTCAGTCATCATTCTGACTGCATCTAATCTAAGTTGCATGGTAGACAGACCCAGCTAGTTCCATGCTGTAGCAAATGCAAGGCAAAACAAGACACAAACGAAGCTGCAAAACACAGTGAATTACTTCACTTAGGAAGAGGCTGCACACGTCAGTAGAGCAGAAAAGTCACAGGCAATGATGACCCAGTTGAGCATTACAGTGGTCCCACTGAAAACAATGAGACTTCTTTTGTGCCACATTATCAGGCATATACTGAAAAATTTTGTTTTGTTAGCTCAGGGCAAAGGATTTCATACAAGTGAAAATGCTGGGTTAGTGAGAAAAGTGTTATAAATATAAGGTAACAACTAGAAAAGGTACACAGACATGCTTGATTCACCACAGGATGTATATATCTTTTAATACTGGCAAGTTCCCAGGCTCTAGTAAAGTGAAGCACCTCTTTCAAGGTATACAACAATCAAGCCATGGTCATCTCTCTCCGGGATAAATGTTCTGTTCTGTGAAACTTAACTTCCTACTTTTTTTTTTCTGGATTCCACGCATATTTTTGGATTTGTTTTTAATGATAATGTGCATTTGGTCCTCAGTTATTCCTGCAAATGTCATTCATAAAATATACATCCAGAAGATCTGACAGCATGAATATCTTTGATCTTGGACATTCAATTACATTCCTTTATAGTATCCTTTACAATACACATAGATAATATATGAAGAAGGAGACAGCAGAAACCCATAAGTTTGAAAGGTGATTTACACTCCTCATGTAAAGAAATGGCAATAAAAATAGGAGATTTATGACAGAATTTACTCCCTCATTAAGCAGCAGACATCGTGTCAGCCAATGGCTGTAAAATTTCAGTATTGGTTCTGCCTAATGTCTCATTAAAAACTGATAAAAGAAACAGCAGTCTAACTTAAGCTAAACCTGCTACTTTTCCAAATGAAGTATTGTGTCATATTTTTACAATTAAAACATCTGTTTGGATGCATGTGCAATTATCAAATACTTCACTAAAATTTTAGAAATATCACAGTGAAAAAACTGTTAGTTGTGCATAATATGCAATGAAGTACAATGCTTAATATTTTCTTTACTTACTTACTGAATCTTTTCTTTCTAGAGAAAGATGTGATATTTGACACATCTTTCAGCACAGATTCAATGAAGTATGCATTGTTCTCTGACACAGCCTCACAGCTGACTTCCACAGTCCATATTCTGCCTAATTTCTGAGTCACAGATGACCTTGCAGGCAATCTATTTTTATTACTTTCTGTCAGATAGCTAGGCTGATGTATAACTCTATTTCTATAAACAAGCTATTTCCTCAGCAGGTATCTGAATTTTATCAAATGTGTCATTTATCAAAGGAACTTCTTCATATAGGCACGGCTCTTCTTGTTTTAAGAGCAGTCTGTACTTGAAAGAGACAATCACCATTACAAATTTTTTTCTTGAAAATAGTATCTATCATTGCATATAAATTCCTACATAATGACACATTTTCATATGAACACACTCAAGTTGCATTTGTATTGCAAATGTATGCAGGCAAAATAGCATTTGCACAAGGAAAATAGATAAAGGATTGCACAAATTCAAGTTTTTTTGGCATAACTTAGTCTGATTCTCCATATTTAAACATCTAGCCTTACACATCCTAAACATAAAGCAATTTATGCTGACTTTAAAATCTGGAACATTTATGGTGAACATTCTGTGCAGTGCAAGAGAAGGAAGAGATATGGAGCCCCCAAAAGTTTTCTTTTTAGACTGTCAGGGCTTTGAAAAGTTATGTACAACTTACTGGTGAAACATAAGTGGTTGGCATACACATTGCCTCTGCGTAGTTGCTGTGAATGTCTGGGTACCTTACACCCTCCTGACTTCTGCGGGACTTCACTGACGTAATCCTGAATTTCATAAAGGCATAAGCAAAGAACAATCAAAGAGAGTCTAATGTACAGCTAAGTTTCAAATTGTACAAATATCAGTCTAACCACCATTGTTTCACCATGGCTAGTACATTCACTTTCTTTAGGGTCTGCAGTGAGATAGACATCAGTACGAATAGTATATTTGGTAACAAGCAATTTTGTTTAATCATGTAATGAAGCTTTGAGAGAAAGATATTGCACAAAGATTGGCCAGTCATCCTTTTGAGTAAAAGGACTGAATACAAAATACACTCATCACAGTGGACCACCTGAACCCCTTACTGAGAGAGAGTACTTATTAAAGAAGGCAGATGGATCTAGCAAAGAAGCCTGCGTCTAAATACAGTATTTCAGGCAAACTAAATCTGAGCCATGCTAAACCACAAGAGATGCTTCTTATTGCTGCAAATTTCCAGTGGCAGGTACAGCCTATCAGTTTACCTCATATGGATATGCCCGACTTTTAAGACATCAACTTTCTGTCCCCACAGACCACACTGTATGTCTTCTAATCCCAACAGAGACCTGAGTCTCCTTAAACTTTTTAGCATCTCAACCTAATACCCAGGCAGATTAGTGCCACATGAATGCTGAGGAGCTACCTAGGTCTCCCACCACTGTTGGACTACAGCCTTTAATCACAGCTGTTAATAGTTACTTGGCTGAAGCTAGGGATGCTCCTCCTTTTCAAGGCGATTACTACACAGGCTTTCTGAATACCAAATGCAATCTTAGCAACATCTTTCTATTACGACAGAGGAAAACTAATACAGAATTAGTAATAAAGTCACATTCAGTCAGATGTTGCTCCTTGGCATGGCAAATATCTATATTATATATGCAAAACTGAATCATGACAGATTGTATCCGCAGGAGACAAAACAGCTCTTTCAAATCAAAGTTTCTCTTCTCAAAAATAAATAATCGCATCGTGATAACAGGTTTCAGTAAGACGCTGGGGCCACATGCTGTGCTGTCTTGATTTTTGGATAATAAACCTGTGTCCTGTTGTTTAGCGTATGAATAAACCTTTGGGACATGTGACAGTGTACAACTACAACATCATGACTCAACATTCAAGCATTTTTAATCAACACTTTGAAAATTAAAATACTTAATTAAACTTATCTTACATTATCTAATTGAACCTTACAGTGCTCTCAAGTACCTAGCTACTACTATTTATACTTCACAGATACCAACCCTGCAGTTAAATAAGCTGCTTGCAGCCACCATGGAGTTGATATCAGAGCCATGATTAGCGCTCAGAAGCTCCCGACTCATGGTGCAGTTTCATATTACAGTGAAAATGATCTAACAGCAAATGGTAACTAAAAAGAGAGGCCTGCTTGCTGTCTTCCCTGGGCTCCTGTTGCCCCTCTTGCACTAGATTTAGCAGTCATTGCAACCACACAGCCAAGCCACACGA